>NW_012144300.1:3872820-3891231 GCF_000956105.1 Propithecus coquereli
AATATGGTAGATATTAATAAATGTAATCCACATGAGCAAAAGCCTTTTGGGGGGTCCCTCTATAACTTAAGAGTAGAAAAGGGTCCTGGTGATGCTGTAGAAGTGCTTGAGGCCAGGAGTTCAAGACCAGACTGGGCAATGCAGCAAGACCATGTCTCTTAATAACAAAAAGATTAACTGGGTGTGGTGACGAGCACCTATAGCCCTAGCTACTCAGGAGGTAGAGGCAGGCCGATTGCTTGAGCCAGGAGTTTGAGGCTGCAGTGAGCTATGATCAGACACTGTAGTGTGGGGAACAGAGTAGAAACACCGTCCCTATTTAAAAAACAAAACAAAATAAGAAAGGCGTCCTGAATCTAAAACTCCTGAAATCCTCGGGCTGGAACCATCTTTTCCATGATTAACTACAGCATGGTTTCAAGAAGCTTTACGTGTAGCATGAAACCAATAGGAATCACGTGTTCATAGTTCTGCTTCACCCTCTTCCAAGAGAGCTGTGAGGCGAGGCCAGTTGCTAAACTGGGACTTCCCAGAAATTTGTTAACAGTGGCATTGTGGTTAGTCAGCAATATCTTTCTGATCTGGAAAAACCAGATCTTTCATCAGTATTCTGTACCCCAAATGGGATGCACAACTCTTTGGTATTATTTTAATGCCACCCAACCTACTCCTCGGGAAAGCAAAGCCCTACAAGTCAAAGAGGAAGTGAGGTACTAGGGATTACAGGAAACAGGAACCCGAGGGGAGAATGAGGCAGGTGGCATTAACTAACGAGCCCTACTGGCTGCACAATCCTCTCATAAAGAATATTTTAATATCCACAAAGAGGAAGAGTTTTCAAATACACAAAAATTTAAAACTGAATCAAATTAACTTTGATTTGCAAACAAAGAGATGGTTTTCAAATGAAGCCACTTTCTGTAACTATCTTGCTATTTTACAGCAGCAATATACCAAATGGCAAACACAGCCAAAAAGTCAAATCATGTGTTAAATGGGAAGAAAGGGGGGAGGAGGAAGACTGGGCAAAGACGATGGAGCCAAAGACAAGGTATATTTTGTACTCAACAGCTCATTAATTTTAAGTGTCGTGGGAACCTGCCAGTTTTACCCCTCCAAGTAATTATCTTTTGTCTTAATTTGTAAGGTTGGAGAAAGGGAGAGAAGGGGGAAGGAAAAAAAAAACTCACTCTCACAGGGAAAGACTAAACCCTGTGAACATAAGAGACAGAAAGACAGAGAAAGTTCGATGTATAGAAGTCCTCTGCACACTGTCCCCAATTAAAAGGAATAATTGGACTAGTTTCTTTAAGGAGAGGAAAAAAAGCATTCATCACCGCGAACCACATTAGGAAACTGTATTGTACCCAGACACAAATAGCTTTACGTTAATGAACAGAGACAAATATATTGATTTGTATACACATACTCTGAAAGTTAAATAGCCTATAGACAAGTGTTTCCACACCACAGAAAGCACAATCTTTAAAACTAAAGGCTGGTATTTTGATTTAGGGTCACTTCATTCCTGAGAAGTTAAGGTTTGCTCCCAAAGAGAGATGAAAAAGATATGGACAAGAGCAGTTACTTTAGAAACGTCTTTAACAGCAGTCCTGCGACAGCTTGAAAGGTGGAGAGCTACACTTTCTAAGGGGAAATTCAGTTATAGCTTCAGGGAACTTGTCCTAAACAAGGTTTCCCAAAAGCTCGGCTCACATATTTAGATCCTGACAAGCTTCCTGGGTGAGACCCTTAAAGCAGCCTATGAAAAAGCCCATCATGAAGTTTTAAAAGCCCTCACTACCTACATGGACTCTTGATTTAGACTTCCAGTTCCCCAAACACATCAGTGCCTCAATTCCTTAAACCACAAACCAACTAGGTGGCCTCCCCTTATCTGCCCTCCAAGACTCACTCAAGTATTTTAAATAAAGTGTATAAAATGCTTTGTGTTCTTCAGAGAAAAGAGTTATGCAACTCTAAGAAGGGTGATCTGTTTGAAAGCTCTTGCTACAATGGCAGAGACAAGATGCACATTTGACAAAAATAATTATTTTGACAGAGAGCTGACAAAGCCAGCCATCCACTTCTGTCTCCAAGCCCCTCCCAGAACCAGATGCCCCTATCTTGCTAATTACTCAAGCTAATAATAAAGGCTCCTCATTCAAAGGCCAGGAGGGAATCCTGATGTTTTTTATTAGGTGAGTGGGAAAGAGGAGTCCTTATTTGGCGTCGGACAAAAGTTATATGCTATCCTGGGATTACTCAGTGTCTGACCTGAAATAACACGGCTCTGAAGGCCTAGCCTCCTTGACAGAGAGATACGGACAGAGCCATCACGGAGGGCCAGGCTGAAAGGTCTGCTAGCAGGGAAACAAAGGCCAAGATAGAAAATGAACAGAATACCCTGACGACTGGACCAAACTAACCCCCAAATTAAAAGACCTCCTTCCTGTCCTCACTCCCAAACAAATGGAAGGGGCAAAGAATGAATCACTGTAAATAAAGAAGAAATGTGTTGAGGAAAGGAAAAAAGATCCACAGCAAGTTTCTGATCTCAAGCCAGATACTGAAATGCAAGCTTCATGTCATTACAAGGCATCCTGACTCGGGCAGGACACAGACTCCATCAATTGGCTGGCATTAAATCCTTGTTACTGTACAAAAGCCACACTTGCTCCCTGGAGCCAGTTCAACTTTGAGTCACTATTGTCTGAAAACAATGGCATGTCTGCCAACCTGTGCCAACAGTTCAAAAGGATTTTAATGCAGCATGTGTGAATGTTGTAACCCAGTTTGCCCTGGGCCAAAACAGCTCCACTAACTTAGCTACAGCATGTACAGCATCCACGTGTAAAACCAGGGAAAGCTGCAAGAACATAGTTCAGGTGAGCGAAAGCCCCATTATAATCTAGCAGTAAGCAGGCAGCTCACTCACACTGGGAGGAAACATCAAGCCAGAATGCCAGAGACGAAACCTACAGCAGCCTCCGTGCACCCCGACTCCAGCAACATAAACAAACTCTACTGATTTACAGGGGGTCTGCAAAAACCTTTTGCAACTGTTACACGATGAATTCTCTCTTGCTTTGATTACAATTTCATAGAAAAGAAATATGTAAAAAGAATTTAAAGCCAATTGCATTTTCTTACTTTTCTATAGAAGAACTTAAATACTGTAAGCCATAGAATATTTTCCCCCAATCACAATTTGGTCTGCCGTGTACCCAGATCTAAAAATACATTATGTGCAACAACATGAAATAACGAATAGATTTGGATATTTCTGTCTTTTAAATGTATTTCTTACATAGGAGGGCTGTCCGGAAAGTATCCAGCCATATATTGCCGATGGTTGGATACTTTCCGGACAGCCCATGTATATTACTGATAACTTACAATACTGAAGTTTAAAAGGCCATAAGACCTTCATGAGAATATAAAGGTCAGGACAACAGAAAGACCATAAATCAGGATGAATGGTTTTTGTCATTGAAAAATGGTTTCTTGGCCTTCCTGGCCCCCACAGGGGCTGAGCAAAGGACCGACGATTACCAGCCTCTGTGCATCAGTTGGTTCTAAGGCATTTGCATTCTTCAGTGTGCCAGAGGGGGGCCATGGGAGGAACATCTGGGCAAGTGGCCTTTAGGAGCAATGGGCCTGGAAGGTTCTCATACTTTGTCACTGGCAAGAAGACAAAGCAGCACAGAACCACGGGTCATAGTCGGAACGGGACAAGCATTAACAAACTGCAAAAGTAGCACAGTTCTTAAGCAAGAGAGTCCTGGGGCACAAGGTCTGTAATAGGAATGGTAGCCACCCTCTGCTTTCTTGAGAACTCACCAAGTGCCAGGCACTGTACTACGTACATCTGCCACCTCATTTAGTCCCTGCAGATTTTTGCTTTGCATCTTTAATAAGCTACCAATTCACACAGCATGTAAATCACGCATTTAAAGTGTACAATTCAATGGATTTTAGCATATTCACAGAGCTGTGCAACAATCTCCACAATGCAAGGTTTTCATTACCCCAAAAAGAAACCCCATACCCATTAGCAGTCACTCCCACCCCCATCTTACCCTGCAATTCCTAAACGGTTTTTTGAGTCCGGTGTTAATAACAGCATTTTACAGAGGAGGAAGCTAAGGTGTAAAGTGGCTAAACAACCAGCCAGCCTAATGACACCTGATCAGGAGGACCCAGAGCCAGGAGCCTCTCTTCCACCACTAGTTGCAGCGTCTCCTAGCCAGCTGTCACAGGAGTTGTTACGAAGGTGGGCTCCACACTGAACCACATGGGGCCAGCGCCAGCTGTCCTAAGTGTTCATGTATATCCCCCCTAAGGCCCTACCTGTACCTGTGGAACAAATACAATAAAGTGAGAAGAAAATGGGATTAGATGATTACACAGACAGGAATTACTGCAAACCTTCTACCATATTGAAACAGCTCACAAAATAGTTCTGGGACGACTGATAACGTCACAACACTCAGTGGTAACAGTCAACTCTTTGACAGCCCTCATCATGTGCCAGGCATTTGAGACATATGAACTTTCTGGAATTTTCTCAGCAATTATAAGGTTGTTCTAAGCTTTCGGATCTTTTCAATGAAATGTTGTGTTAATAATAGGCAATAAGGTGCTTCCTACCATGAACTGTTCTAAAACTCATTTAGTTCTTACCAAAACCTATGAAAAAGGCACCCCTATGATCTCTTCATTAAAGATAAGAAAACTAAAACACAGCAAGACTGCAGCCGTAAGTGGTTCAGTGCCTGAATTGTACTCTGAACCATTCTGCCAAGTGGCCTTGAACAAACACCACTGTCCCAAATGTGGAGGGGGGGTGGCTAGGAACACATACTGTGTAACCCGACTCTGCACATACTACTGCCCTTAAAAAATAAGCTCCCAGCCCATACTCCAACTTTGCAGAGTATTCACTTGTGACAACAGGAAAAATGGAGCTACCAGGGGTTAAAATGAGGTAAAGAGGCTATCCCATGAAAAAAAATTGGAGAAAAAAGCATCTGTCAGAGAGCGTCTGTCCTCGCTGACCGTAGCTACGGTGAGACCCTGGCCCTGCAGCACACAACCCCCGCCCAGCCCAGACAAAGAGAGGGCTCAGTGCACCTCGAAGGCAATCACAGAGCAGAAATGTGATAAACTCGTCCAAATGATTGCTTTTTGGCCCTTACACAACATGCCCCCGGTGTGAATCCAAAAGCAATTAAATCATTCCAGCTGGGAGTCCAATGACATGTTGTTTAAAAAGTCTTCTGAGAAATATCCCTCTTCAGAAAAAGATGCACACAAAAGGAACAATAGCCTTTCCTATTCCTTCCATTTTTCTTGATTGAAAAAAAGCATTGGAAGAATATACAATATGTGGCTGATTTAAGCAACAAACCTTCACCAAGTTCTCCTCTACAAAGAATTCAGGAAAAGCCAGAGCCAAACTGATTCCAGACTCATTTACAAATAATTTCTCTAGTCTACCTCACTTACCCCAGTGAAAAAAATTACCAATTATGAGCACTTTCTAAAAACTAAGGCATTTCAAATATCAACTTGTAATATAAACACCCACAAAGCAGTGTTTTGATTGTGTTATTTTGTTTCTAAATAGTGATTACCTAAGGGGTCTATTGTTAGGATCATTTGAGGTTCTGTATATGTAAGAGTATTTTGGAAACTCTGATGAGCTATCGAAATAGAAATTGCTGGAAGCATTGTTATTGTAACCCTTGAGTGTTAACCCAAGGTTAAAAGCTCACATGATGCTGTCCAAGTCACTTCAGATTATGTATTTTAGTAAACAAATCCATTTCCATTAGGATGTGCAGTGGATTATAAATGAGAACATTAGAGTCCTGTGTAATGTTTACAAAACAAAACATCTGCCTGGGGACACCAGACTCTTGCAGGACTACTGGGAGCAGGGCACCTACTCCAAAGAAGAAGAGTGCTATCCCTGACAGGCCTGTGTGGACACTAACTGCAGCCCAGTGTGGATGGCGTGGCAAAGGGTGTGTACTCTCTTCTTCCGCCTCCTCCCATGAGGCCAGATGTCCTGGCTCCAAGCCCTGAGACACGCTCCTGGCTCTGCTTGTGGAGAAACAAGATAAAGCATGACACCACTGGGCAATTCGGGTTCTAGGTTCTTCAAACTAACACAGCTGAAGTAAAACCAATCTTCTCGACATGCGGCCTAACCAAAATTTTGGCCAAACCCACTCCAGTAATAAAGTATTAGTTATCCATACTTTGTTTTCTGTGCATTCATTTCCCCACATGTCAGTGGGGGTGATCTCTCTGGGGAGGACACAGATGTTGCTGGATTTCCTGACATGCCTCAACAACTCCAGCATACAAAACAGGGAAAAGCACAAATTTGACAAGAGAATCACACAAAAAAAACCCAGCCTGCTCTCCCATTTTCCTTACGAAAGATCCAACAATTCTGAGCAACTGCTTGACCACTCAATTATTATGCCCTCTTCTGGGTTCTTCCTGTTAGAAAACCTATTTAACACTTGCACCTTCTTTGCCCGAGTCAAAACCAAAAAGGAAACGGAGATCATCTGTCTCTACATTTTAATTTTTAAAAATGAAGGAGTAAAACAGGCACGGAGAGACCAGGGAGAGTCCTAACCATATTCACAAACTACATCCAACCTCTTCCCATGCATCCAGACAACTGATTTTCACCTAAAGCACTGTTGGTTTATTGCTTATATTCACCAAGAGCTCTCTAAAATCAGAGAATGGGGTGGGGGTAGGAGGAGCACAGGAGCAGGACAGAGCCTCACGGCCTCCCGAGGTTGCAGGGCCCTTTAACCCACCCAGGGAAGCAGCAACCCCAACGCCTCAGCTGCATGGCTCAGGTACCCCGCACACCCGCCTGCTGATTATTCGGAGGCGGCGAGGCACCAGTGCCTGGAGCATCTAATCAAGCTCAGAGCTCCGCAGCAGCTCACAGAAAAGGTCAGCAGTTTTCCAAACCTGAAAGAAGGCCTCCTCTGAACCCCAGACTAAAACACTCTGAGTACCTCAGATCACGCCACATCAGGTGCAGTGGGACTTCCAGGGGCAAGCCCAGGGCCTAGCACTGTCTCATATGCATAATGACCCACCACCTATCCAGTTTCTTTAAAGATAAAGCATTGTCCGAACACCACACCAATAGACTAGGTACCTTCTGTAGTCCCGTGGAGAACTTTTTATTGTAGGTGAACCCTCTGTGGGAACAGCTGTTTCACTTTATTCTATGTCACTTTAAAACAAATATCTCCTTTGACAATTGATGGATACACTCATAATGAAACCCCATCCCAAGGAATTTCTAGGATTTCTGCTATAAATTCACAAAGAAATGGACCTGAGTTAAAGGTAGCAGGAAAGACAACTTTTAGCTGCCACGGCAATTGTTGTCAACATTTGACAGGCATTTATTACTTAGAAAAACAGTTCTCAGTCCGACCAGAGGATTCCTGTGTAAACACTAGAGTGCTGGAGTTTACTGCTGGCATTCGGCAACTCACACTTTGAAGGGAGGACATAACAGGACACCAATTTTCCTACGGTTATAAGAGAAGTATGACGAAAAATGAAAGACAGGAATGTGAACCGGCTGAAAACAGGGTGAGATATAAATGTTTTAATCTTAAAAAGGCACCGTTGTCTCGAGTAAAGCAGAGTGAACTATGAAGACAGGATTTTAGTCAGAACTTTCACTCAGCTCAGAAGGTAATCCTGGAAAAGTCATTCCCCTGAACACACGGCAGTGGCCATCGTCCACTGTGAGAGATCTGAATGGTACCACTGCTGTGCACGAGACACCAGCAGTAATTAGTTCTTTATGCTGGGATAGAAATGCATCAATGAATGGACAAATGAATGCTAATTGACTCCACCCTGCTCATTTCCCAGAAGTGGAAATGAAGAATCAGACAAGCAGCAGGGCACGGTGGCTCACGCCTGTAATCCTAGCACTCTGGGAGGCCGAGGCGAGAGGATCGTTTGAGCTCAGGAGTTCAAGACCAGCCTGAGCAAGAGCAAGACCCCGTCCCTACCAAAAATAGAAAAAATTAGCCAGGCATGGTGGCGCTCGTCTGTAGTCCTGGCTACTCAGAAGCCTGAGGCAGGAAGATCACTTGAGCCCAGGAGCTTGAGGATACAGTGAGCTACGTTCATGCCGCTGCACTCCAGCCCAGGAGACAGAGCAAGACTCTGTCTCCAAAAAAACAAAAACAAAACAAAACAAAACAGCAGGGCTTGGTGACACCTGTCTGTAATCCCAGCTACTTGGCAGGCTGAGGCAGTAGGAACACTTGAGCCCAAGAAATCAAGGCTGCAGTGACCCTGTCTCCAAAAAAAAAAAAGGTTTTGTAAATTTTAGAGACCTCTATGTATGCTAGTTCCATAGATCTGCAAGTTCTTATAGTATGGAATAAACTATTAGAAACCCTGCCACCAAAAAAAAAAAAATAAATAAAATAAAATAAAATCAGAGAAGCTAAATAAATTCCTTACCCAGGAAGACATAGCTAATTAGTCAATTAAAAAAAAGAGGGGGACATGAAACTAATTTCCTGATGACTATGATGATAAAGACACTCCTAGAACCTAAAAAGACACAACACACACAAATGTTGGGAAAACTGGTATTGTAAGTGTAATTGTGTTCTTTAATTTTGTTCTGTTTTTTCATCTTACAGTATAATTTTAATTATCTAGAAATGGTTAGGGAAAGGCCAATGTTAGTCATAAGAGTATTCCACAGCTGAAAATATTTACTTTTTAAGGAATATTCATTTCAGTTTTATCAATTTTGGATGATGACCTTCTAACACCTGTAACTTCCTTCTCTACTACTGAAAATAGTAACTTCAGAAATGTCGTTACACTCAACTAGTACCTCTTGCCTGAGGACTTAAACTTCCAAGCACCACCAGTGCTTGTACCAGCGACTGCTTTAATAACTGCTGACATCCGTTTCTTTCCTTGTCATCTACCTTGATGTAGAAGTGGATACAAAGTAAACAGGGTAAGGCAGCATGGCTAACTATGAAGTGAGAGCTCAGTGTTTTTCTGAGGCTGAAATTGGCCTTCTTCAAAGCTTACTTCTTTGTTTCAACAAAACCATCATCTTTTGCTGGGTCATTTGAAATTGGAGGAACATTCCAAGTGGCTGGTACATTTCTAAGCTGGCTCCACTCCATTACCTCTGCTGGCTTCACAGGGAAGCACTGCCATCCTGCGGATTGCTACTATTTGGCTTCCAAGGACATTAAAGCCATGTGGCAACAGCATAACTGCAGACCTCAGCAGAGCCGTGTGTCTCAGGCAGTGCCTTGTGGCACTGGCTTCTTGCCACTGTCTACCAGGCAGGAGGGTGGTGACTTCACCATCAAAGCGCAGGCCCTACCCATCACCAAGTTCAAGCTCGCAACCTTAAACAACAGAATGGCGTAAAGGGCAGAGCACTGGAAGAGGCATTTCAAATCCCTGGCTCTTGGCCGCAATCTGCCATTTTTAGCAAGGGCAGCATTTTAAATGCCTCTTCAGTAACTAGTGTCCTTCCCTTCAGAAAGAAAGGGAAAGAAGGGAGGGAAAGAACTAACCTAGTGATCTTTACATTAAATGACTACCTAACACTAAAGACTAAGGTCCTATTTTCTTTTCATACGACTTTACAAAAGACCTGGTACTGAGATGCCTGAAAAGGGGAGAACAAATCCACAAAACCCATAAATGTACACAAAAACTACAAACCGCCATTGTTAACGGAGCCCAAACTGGAGTATATACGCTGCTTACAGCCAACAGCACCTTCCGACCAAGGTCCACGGTGCGTGGATGTGAGGGGTGGGGCCACAAAATGGTCATAAGACAAGTGGCAGGACACAAGAGGGGCACGTGCCAGGAGACAAGAGACAGGAGGACAGTATGTGAGAAACACAAAGTGACAAGGGGATGACAAAGACGAATGAGACATTCCAGCCTCTGGGACCAGGACGAACACATGGACAGAGCCTGAATTTCTCAGAGCGTTTCTGACAGATTGGCCAGGGAACGTCCCACACCGTTAGCTCCTTGAGGGTAGATCCTATATGCCTTGTTCATCTGTGTTCTCTCCCAAAGCACTTCTATTACCACAAAGGCTTACACATATTTCTCAAATGCACAGAAGTTGAACTTATTTTATATCTGACAGAAAAAATAACTCCACAAATGGTTAATGTGGCAAAATCCTGCCCTCAAAGAGTCTATGATTATTTCAGAGCTTTTCCCAGTGAAATGACTTCCGGAGTTCCTTCCCAAATCCACTACAAATACAGCAATTTCAGGAACATGTAAATACGAAATCTTCCCTAACACAGGCATTAGCATTTGCTGAAAACTCACAAAATAATCTTGCAGAAGAAAATGCAGTGGAGTTGGTTTGTTGCTTGTATTTCACTCATTTGGTCTTCTGAGCACCCCATAGGATGTGGCTTTTACTGACCAGGTTTAAGGCAGCAAAGGATGTGAAAGGTGTTCATGCCTAGCCACAGCAAAAACAAGAAAAACTAAGACAAAATACAGCTCAAACTTCTCCATGAGGCTGCTGAAGAGAGGACTACACTCCAGAGGGAAATGCCCGGGGGAGCGGGTGCGTAGTCTGGGAACGGGCACAGGCCTACTGCACACAGACGGCCTTACAGGGCTGGGGCTTTGGACAACAGTACAGGACGGCAGGGCGGATAGGGTCTGGAAGAGACCCAAACAGCACAAGGACAGATCGCTCGGGCCTGCAACTGACCCCCGAACCAAGGTTTAGGTTCAGGCAAACAGAAACTGCATGGCCGTTTCAACAGCTCTCGTGAGAGTTCTGGGACTCTGCTGGAGCTGCGGAGAAAGGCGGCTCTTTGCCACAAGGGCCAAATCCTTCCCAGCTCAACTACTGACATAACCAGAAAGGCAGAGGCTTGGAGGTCGGGGACTGGGCTAATCACGGGTGATCTCAATCTAACTAAAGCCATAAGCCAGCCACTCTAACTGCCAGAAAGGAAAGGCCTTCACTTGTACTGGAGACTACAGCACACTTTTACACACAATAGCTGAACACAATTTTAAAAAGAGGCATAAACGGGACCCATAATCAAGAAAACAGTCATCAGAAGCAGGCCTGTAGGATGAAAGGACTGCACAGGGGCCTTCTGGTTTTGGTGTCTACGACTCTCAGAGCAGCAAGCACAGAAGGGTTAAGCATGAGCAAAGTTCGTGCACTAAGCCCCGCCGGTCTGGGTGTTTCCCACCGCTCCTGTGTCTTATGCTGCGACTCTCCTGTGTGAGAGGGGACAACAGAAGGCACGGGGAGAAAGGCAGTAAGAGGGGGCGCATGTGGTTTGTCACGAGACCCCCTCCCCTTCTGCCTAGTCCTCCCACCCTGGAACTAAAGACGCACACTATCCTATCGGCCAAGAGACATTAAAATGCATTAGTATACGAAACAACCCAACACTGTTTCCAGAAACCTTTGAATTAACAAGAAAATACCCAAAGTGAAAACTTTAAACCCTTTCCAATCACCACAGTATTGTTTTTCCACAAACATTAACTGTTTAAAATAGTAAAATCCTATAAGATTTTCCAAAATTAGCAATGGATCTGTGTGTAAATGCATACACACAGATATGTACCTACAGATATAAAAGTTACACGAACTTCCTTCACACCTTATGACGACGACAGTGGTCGATGCAGAATTGTTATCCTCTTCTTTTAGGTGAAGATTCAGCCAATTCGGTCACCCTCACCCACCTTCTTCCTATACTCTTGTAATGTGCTCCCAAACATTCACTGCCCTTTTACCCTGCAGCTCATGTGAAAAGGGAATTAAAGATCCACGTACACAGATGATGAAGATTTTTACATCATGAAGTTTTTTTGTAGATAGGGTTTCACTCTGTTGCCCAAGCTACAGTGCAGCAACACCATCATAACTCACTACAACCTCAAACTCCTGGGCTCAAGCCAATCTCCTGCCTCCACCTCCCAAGTAGCTGGGACTACAGGTATGCACCCTATCTGGCTAATTTTATTTATTTTTACTAGAGACGGGGTCTCCCTATGTGGCCCAGGCTAGTTTTAAAACTCCTGACCTCAAGCAATCCTCCTGCCTCTGCCTCCCAGAGTACTAGGATTACAGGAGTAAGCCACCCTGCCCAGCCATTTATTTACTCTTGATTCTCTATTAAATAAAAAAGAAAACTAGAAAACTAAATTCCTTCTCAAGACTTAACAGAGGGAAAGAAAAAAGGTTTTCCAGAAGTTTCCTTTCTTTCCACCTTACATCTAAGAAAGTGCATCCAGTTTCAACCAGCAGCTCCGTAACGGTAAATCCTGTCTGTCCTCAGCAATTCTGAGAATCACCACCACGCACTCAACAGATAATAAAGCTCCTACCCCCAAATCAAACACCTTCCTAATTCCTATGCCATTACCTGCAACCCGCCTCTGCAGGCCCTTGTGAAAAGCTGTATCACCACTGTATTTTCTCAAGCCCAGGTTCTCATCAGCAGTTCCCTGGATGGAATCCTCCGACTTCAATCATTTTACCTTTTATTTCAGAACATGACCCATTTCATCTCATTTCTACATCGAAAATCATCAACAGTTCCCTACTCTCTGTATTAGAATTCTTCTACCTGCCCAGGAGGGCGTATATTATTGACTCTCCTGTCCTTCCAGGTCACCTCAAAGTACACCCCCCCCATACTGGTGGGACAACATGCCACCATCCCACAACCAGACAATATTATGCACTTCACCATGTATGTTGTTGTTCTTCCCTAGAAAGTTCATCTGCACATCTGTACCTGCGCCCCAGCTCGTACATGCAGCGCTCTTTCAACCATCAAGATTCCCTGATGACAGCAGCTACAGGGAACAACCTTTTTCCTGAAAAGTTAAAATTTAGTTACCATTTTGTATTAGGCCCCATCTCCCTAATTAAATAACAAATCCTTAAAAGGGGGTATACCTCTATAGGTAGAGCTAAAAACAGCCACAAGCAAGAAGCAGGACAGATGAAGGCACATTAAGTTGACAATGCCCAGCAACAATGGAAGGCAAATGCAGACGTCCATCACGTCTAGGCTATGCTTACCCTGAGCCTCTATTTCCCAGAGTGCAAAAAGGCTAATGTTAACTCAGTGTACAGGAGTTGAGGGAAAAAAGATGACAAACATTCCTCTGCCTCAGTCACTTAGCACTGATCTTCTGCCATTTGTGACCAGGGCCTCTCTTCCTCGTAGGGTCCTTGTGAGTCTTGAATAACACATGTCTAGCAGAGTAGCTGGTAGGAGATCGACAGGAAACAGCCATGACACCTCCTGACCCCCACTCTCTTTGCTTCCCTCTCCTTTTCCCCTCTTTTCTTACTCCCTTTCCCACACTCCACACTAGCCATGAGTTACAAAGCTGCCTCTGCACTTCTCTCCTTTGTATACTGATAGACAGACAGACAGACAGACAGACAGACATAAAACAGGGCCAACTTTTAGTCCTTGTTACCTTTGGCCAGGTAACTGCCTACAATTACAACCTCCCAATGCATTTCCTCTTCTTGAGGTCATTTCTCTTCATGAAATCCTCATCATCGATGCCAGCTCAATCTTTTCAGAGCCCCAACTCCGGTTAAGTCACTTCTCAGCTGAAAATTCACTAGGCATGTTCTATGGCCAACTTATTTAAATAAAATGAGTTCCCTCGCTCTGATACCCAACCTTTAACCCTCCTCCTCTTCCTCTACACCAGAACACTCAAGGGAAAAACCAATCTACTGCATAATATATGTGCATTTTCTTAATTCCATATGAGGAATAACAGTTTGCTGTTTACACTGTATCCACCTGGCTAAACTTACAATAATTAAAAGTGGATCACAAAAATTGTTTCACAAAATCTTCTTGACCATCCCTCGTAGATGAGGTCTTCTCCTTCTTCTGATTTGTATTATCTGCGGCTCTTGTGGAAATCACCATCCTTTCCACAACCTAAGAACGTCTATATATATTTTTTTTAATTGAGATAGGGCCTTGCTCTGTCACCCAGCGTAGAGTACACTGGCATGAGCACAGCTCCTGGGCTCAAGGGATCTTCCTGCCTTAGCCTCCGGAGCAGCTGGGACTACCAAGTGTACACCACCACATGCGCCCGGCTAATTTTTTAATTTTTTATTATATAAGGGTTCTCGATACGTTACCCAGGTTGATTTCGAACTCCTGGATTCAAGCAATACTCTCACTTCAGCATCCCCAAGTGGTGTAACTACAGGTGTGGGCCACTGCGCCAGCCAATACTGTGTTGTACTGATGATCACTTTGCCCATAAAGTGTCTGGCACTTAGTGAAGTATCCAGAACTAGCTTTGCCACTACCCAGTTATATAGCCTTTGTCTCTTCTCTGCTTCTCAACAGGTGTTCTCTTCCAGCTCTCTCACCCAAGCTCTGGATATTATTTTCTTTACCCAAGCTCAACGGTGGACCTACCATGCCCATTGTGAACGTGCTTGTGGGTTTTTCCTTTCCTGGGGGTTGACTGGCATGAAGATGAAGCATTGTTGGTGGCTGTTTTGACGTCTTCT
Source organism: Propithecus coquereli (assembly GCF_000956105.1). Taxonomy (NCBI): domain Eukaryota; kingdom Metazoa; phylum Chordata; class Mammalia; order Primates; family Indriidae; genus Propithecus; species Propithecus coquereli. The sequence continues at coordinate 3,887,459 of NW_012144300.1, forward strand.
GTCTCGTCATCTTCCTCCTCGACGTCCTCCTCATCCTGAGAGCTTCCAAAATATACCATGCTGTTGGGCAGCGCAGGAGAACCTGGTGGGAGAAGGAAGACAGCTCATAAACACAGGCCTTGGCCCTCAGCCCTTCCAGAAGGAAAACCAAAGTAAGACATTCAAGAATGTATACACCTAAATCCTCACCTCCAAGGAGATAACACAAAGCTACTCATCTCCAAAGCCCATTTTAAATTTCTTTTTCCAATAGCCCCAGAAAGAGAACTTCACCTGTGTCCTTGTAACAGATTTGAAGCTAAATTCCCCAGCAGGGGGATGATGCCACTCACCAAACATAACAAATCAAAATCTAAAAATTTCACCTGACTAGTTCTTGAGAAAAAACAAAACTCACCACTGAGAACTGAATTGAGCAAGAAAAGGTAAGCCAAATAAAAATGCCGAGCCACACTGGTGAGGAAGAGAGGCTACTTTAGATCATACGTTAGATTATAAATTACTAGACTTCAAAAAATGAAAGACGATCAGAGAGAAAAAGTAAAAACAAGATAACATTTCCTTATATGAAATAACTATGTTGCATTCATAAGAAATGAATGGCAGATATGGATTCCTGAAAATTCCAATGTATTTGGAAACTACTTTGATATTATGGTTAACAGGAAGTAAATTACCACAATAAATCCCTAACCAACAGTAACTAAAAGTGCTGGATTTTAAAAAAACAAACAAAAAAATAGAAGAACCCACATCCTTACCCTTTTATATCTTAACCTCTCACCCTCAAATGTTTACCTTCTGAATTTTAGATCAGTAACACAAGAATAAGTTCAATATTATAAAGAAGTGCAATATAGTTTTTCCTTATCAGACAAAGACAATTCAGAAGGAGGTAAAGTCAAGTCATCGGTACATTATTTGGGACCAGAGGCTACTATACAACCCAAAGATAATCCCCTTCAAACTTCTTTCCTGTTCAGTACTTTTGAGACAGCTGTTATCAAACTGCACAGTAACTAATAAATATGAAATTCATTTCTCCTCTTGTCCACTTTCCTATGAATGAGCTAATAACACTTGAGCAACATCAACAAAGATACAGGTAACCAATGTGCTCTCCCTTTGTACCTGGAGATCTCAAACTTCAAACTCAACAGTAAAAACCATTCCTGCCCAGCTTTAACAACTGTGTGTTCTGTAACAAAGAAATGGAAATGAACAAGCAGTATGAGGAGATGAGATAGCAAACCAACGATGACCCATCTCCCCAAAATGCAAAGACTAAGTGAGAGCTCCAGTCCTTTCCTTTTCTTTCAGGCATCCTCAGGACTTACCAATATCCAAAAACCCTAAAAGTGGCTGGATACGGTGGCTCACACCTATAATCCTAGCACTCTGGGAGGACAAGGCAGGAGGATTGCTTGAAGTCAAGTAGTTCGAGACTAGCCTGAGGAAGACCCCGTCTCTACAGAAAATAGAAAAATTAGCCAGGAGGCTGAGGCAGGAGGATCGCTTGAGCCCAGGAGTTCGAGGCTGCAGTGAGCTATGCCTGCATTATAGGTGGGGTGACAGGGTGGAACTCTTGACTCAAAAAATAAAAATAAAAATTATTTGATTCAAAGAAAATCAAGTAAAAATCCATGTGAAGGATGTGAGAAATAAGGAAGGCATTAACTTCCACTTACAGAATCCACTGAGGATTTTTAAAAACTCAAACCTTAGAGAAGCAGCACGAAGCAACTATCTATCACATTCCTTACACACAAGATGTTGAGAGAATGGGGTGAAAACTGAGTTTATGTTCCAGAGAACTAAAGTGGAGAAAACGTCTAGATGTTCAGTTCAGCATCCAGGCTTCACCGATATCCTAAAAAAAAGTGTTTAGGGGCGGGGAGCGGTGGCTCACGCCTGTAATCCTATCACTCTGAGAGGCCAAGGCGGGCGGATCGTTTGAGCTCAGGAGTTCCAGACCAGCCTCAGCAAAAGCAAGACCCCCATCTCTACTAAAAAAATAGAAATTAGCTGGACAACTAAAAATATATAGAAAAAATTGGCCAGGCATGGTGGCGCATGCCTGTAGTCCCAGCTACTCGGGAGGCTGAGGCAGAAGGATCGCTTGAGCCCAGGAGTTTGACGTTGCTGCTGTGAGCTAGGCTGACGCCATGGCACTCTAGCCTGGGCAACAGAGTGAGACTCTGTCTCGAAAGAAAAAAAAAAAAAGAAAGTGTTTAGGGTAATTTCTTCAACCAAAGCGAAAATGCGAAAAATACCCAATCTTATGAATGGATTTGTTTTAACAGCACCTCAGCAAATATAAACAAACAGATGTGACCTGCCGGGGTATTCTAAAACAAAGTTAGAGGCTAAAACAAAAGAAGTGGAAGATAGTAGACTGAAGACCAATAAGGAATACGGGGGTTTCTGAGAGACCTGCTCTCAAAGTAGAACTTAAGTGTCCTTCTGACGGAACCAGCCCTGAAGTGGGAGGTGGGCAAGAACACGATTTCTTCCAGGAACGAGGACACGGGTACGAAAGCAGATCGCCTTCAACCTAAAAGGCAATTCTGCTTCTCTTCAGATGATGACAGGTCAGTCTGGATCTAGAGGTGAACCAACAACAAAGAAAGGGTTCTTAAAGCAGATGCGGAGAGGTAGTATGATGAAGGGAAGGAAAACTTCTGGGAGAAGGGAGAGTGGAGGAAAAGGATGGAAGCTCAGTAATAACTCCAGATGTGGAGGTCAGTTCGCCACCACCAGAGGCAGGAAAGTGCCCGTAGTTCAAATGTTAAGCTTGCAACCGTTCTCCCCTCTGGCAGGTACCCTTCAAGGGTAACACTGTCCCTTCTGAGCCTGGATACGGCCTGATTGTCCTCCTAGGTATCTTCCTCCAAGAAGCCACTGCCAATCTGTTACCTCTCCACCAGCAAGAGCATGCATGAGCATTCAGCATCGCCCCCATAAGGGAGAGCCCTCCAGAATTTGTCTGAACACCCTCCTACCTATACATCTCATTAACCTTGCAGTCAAACTGAGTAAGTACAAAAGAGTAAGTCCAACAGAGGCTAATGCTGTGTGTGCCAATGCTCTGTCACCATGTGGCTGTCGTAAATCCCACTAAGAATCCTTCTGGCAAGTCGCTATGCAAAGCAAAGAAGAGGCCAAGCTAGCATTCCAGACCAGGAGAAATCACAGCACTGGCAAAAATGTAGCAAAAGTGGCTTCTTTTTTTCTGGTTGAGACAAAACCAATAAGATCATCTCACATTTGGTGCCAAAGTGAAAATGATCAAGATGATAGAGAAACACTGAACATTATAGGCTAATACGTAAGAAAAATAGCTAAATGATAACCTCAAATATACAAAAGAAAGGAAAAAGCATGTGAGAAACTAAAATTAAAGACATTTATACAGAGAGCAGTTATTTCCTCTTTTCCTAGATACAAGCTTGATTACTTAATTTACAAGTAAGTACAGAGGAGGAGGAATCTGCTAGACACAAAAAAGATAAAGGCAAGGATATTTTAAAACCCTCAAGGCACACACCAGTCTATTTATTACTAGGGAAAATTATCCCACATTCCTCAGTATAAAATGGGTGAATGGATGCATTATATAATTATATTGTGCTGAGTCAGCAGAAAGTTGAATTAATATTTAGTAGATGTATTTGGAAAGCTACTATACAACCCAAAGATAATCCCCTTCAAACTTCTTTCCTGTTCAGTACTTTTGAGACAGCTGTTATCAAACTGCACAGTAACTAATAAAT
>NW_012144300.1:3891281-3969037 GCF_000956105.1 Propithecus coquereli
TATTGTGCTGAGTCAGCAGAAAGTTGAATTAATATTTAGTAGATGTATTTGGAAATAGAACAGCGTGTTTTTCATTAAAAATTGTTTGTGACTTATAGATCCTGGCACACAGCGGTCAGCTTCATATCCAGAAAATTTATTAGGGAACCTTTTCTCTACCAAATGTCAAATGAAGCAATCGTCTGAAAAGCTCATTGTGGGTCCAGCATTCATAAAAAACGGGAATGGAGCTACAGGGATGAAAATAACAGCAAGAGAGAGCTGAGGACAGGTGATTCACAACCTAAAAATGCTTTCTAAAAAGAGACCTTCCCCTTTCCACAGCAGGGTTCACCTACAGCCTGCTGTGAAACAGCAAGGGTAGTGAAAACAAGGGAGGGTTGGAAAGGCCTCAGCAAGCCGGCAGTAGGAGTCATGCCCTTATGTTCTCAGGGGTAGACTCTGTTAGGACACAAGCCCCATTCACATTAATTAGTAAGTGAGAGAGGCTGACTGATCACATGGAAGCCATCAAATCTCTCCTTTACAAACTCTGTGGTTTTAGAAAAGTAACCAAGGTTTATGTTGTAGAGGGTTGAGAATTGTGTGGGTTTTCTTGGGTGGAGGAGGGGAGACTTTATACACTATGATTATAAAAGCATATTTCAGTATATACGGTTTCCTATTAAAATTACAGGCAGATTTTTCTCTCCCGATTATTCAACTGCATTAGCAAATGTGAAAAAAAAAATGTGAACTTGGATCAGATAAGAGGAATCGGGAGTTCGGAATGCATCTGCTCTTTGCCAAAGCCGTATTTCATTACTTTTCAGAATTAGCTGGCAATGTCTCCACAATATTTACTGAAGTGCAAACCAAATGTTTTCATCTGGACAAAAATCAAACTGTGGTATGTTACAACCACAACAGAAATCATTTTAATCCAAAAGCTTGCTTTCTCTAATTTAGGCTGTGGTTTCTATAAAATTGGATTCTTCTCTATGAATCATGTACACAGACAAGGCCTCCTTCCCATTATCTTCCCTCCTGCGACCAGTTCTTGATCTTAACAAGCCAAACATAGCTCCGGTCTATTTTGGAAAGACCCTGAAGGGATTCCCTGTGGCTGTCATTTAGCTGGGGAGTCAAAGTTTGTTGCTTGACCCAATTAGCATGGGATTGGCCCACTGAGTTTGCATTTCTCATGATTCATCTTTAGGATACACAAACAGAATGAAGAGTAATCAGCCCCTACCAGGATATTAAATTAAGAAACAAAACCTCGAAGTGAACTGGTAGGCACTGGGGTGAAGGCTAGACGAAGACCAGAGAAGTCACAGAAGTAAACTTGCCACAACTACCTTAGTTCATTAATCCAACTATGTGCACCAGGCATGCTTATAGGCACCAGGGACCCAAAATGACTAGATGTCTACATTCATGTCACACATTATGCATGTACAAATGTAGCAAACTTCCCTAAAAGCCTTTGGGACAACTATAATATGCTGAATGGCAATCTCCTTGGCCCTGCCAGGTCTGACTTTACCACGTACAAGGGAAGAAGAACTGACAGTAGAATTTCCCAAGCATTATTAATGTGTATAACATCCTAAAATTATTTGCTAGATCCAGATACTCCATGTGCTATTGTTTTCCTTAAAGTGAGTCACATTCATTGCTTAAATAATTATTGTATTAATAGAAAACTAATCACTTGTCTTAAAGGAAAGGCAATGATTAAAATTACAATAAAACTAATGTGCTCCTCTGAAGTCATCGCTGGCACGAAGAGGGATGTGTGTAGCAGAGATGAGACTGGGGCAGTAGCCCTCCACACCAGAGGCCAAATGCAAAGGGAACCCCTATTCCTTACTGAATAAGGAGCTGCCTGTCCAATAATGCCCATCTTAGTATTACACTTTAAATATGTGCACAACCAAAAAAAGATATTAATCACTGAAATGGACTCTACATGTGATCCAAAGCTACAATGAAGCCTTAGCTCTGGCAGTTGCTTACTTGCCATGAGGCTTAGAGTTTACTCAACTGTACAATGAGCATAAAGTCTTCTGATAAAACAGTTTTTTGACCCTAAAGGTTGAGAGGTCATGTATGCAAACACATGCTGAGCAACTCACACTAAGGTGCTATCATTAGGCTAATCCACGGTTTCAACGACAAAAACAACTTACAGCTATGAAATCATACTGTCTTTGTATAGGTGACAGCGAAGGCCATTTATTTCCTAACTTCTTTCCCGAATGAAAAATAAGCAGATTGGTGCCCAGGATCTAGTGGGGTGTGAAAATGCAAAATGAACTCAATGGTTAGACTAAGTATGAGAGTTATGCCACATGAGAGTTGGAAACCTTCAATTATGGAAAAGTCTGTGTCAAGGAACAACGAGAGACAGCCAGGCCGCATGGCCAGTCTTTGCCTCAGCATTCCACCTCCTCCTGGGTCACAGCCCTCGGGCACTAGCATAAATGCACGTGCACCTACGTTTGCCTATCTGATCCCACACATAGGAAATTCCGCACATTAGGGCAGTGTCTATCTGCAAGAGCAATTAAGACAAGGGACTCAGCAAAAAGAACACGATGAATAACACACCACTCTCCCTCTCAGATCTGGCATCTCTGTAATTAAAGCGGGAACATTCCCCTTACAACCTTATCTGTGTTGTTCTCTGCACAGGCAGCTTAAAACACAAATATACATCCAATCAAATGCCATGAGGTCTCTGGTTCTCTTTATCTCAAATGAATACACAAATCATATCATACATATCATACAGCTGCTATGATGGTGCACAACCTACATAACTTCTAACCATCACAGTATTATCTCAAGTTGAGAAGTGGCTTCTTCCTCTACTCCAACTCACAGCCACCACAGACCAAAGTCTGTGTGCAACTTTGCAAACTATGCCAAGCTTCCTCACAGTTCCCAACAGAGACACTGAACACTCCTCTTTCATATGGGACATGCGTACAAGGGACTGTAGTGCTGTCAGTAATAAAAGCCCTGCAGTCAGCAAGGTGCTCAGCAAACAAAACAGTGCTGATGTTTTCAAAAAAATTTCAGAAAGGACAAGAAATACGAAGAGACTTTCTAGAAAGTAAGGAGAAGGCCAGAGATGATTCTGAGAAGTACTACTGAATCTGTGCCAGCAGCCACTGGCAGGAAAAGGGGATCCTGCTTTATCTTCAGGGAGGGCAGAGCATGTTCAGAGGCGAGCTGGCCTGGAGCAGGGAGAATCCTTGGGGCACAACGTCTTAGAATCTTAACTGATCAAGGTAGCAGGGCACTTAAAAGCGATCCACCCTTCCCCTCCTCGGACCTCAAAATTTCCAAGGCTTCATATTTCTTCGTTACTAGCTGATAAACTATCCTAGCAAATAATTAGCTTGCTCAGCATAACTGAGCTAACTAACACAGACTCTAGGGGAAAACCAAGAATATGAGGAACATGAGGCTGTTTTAATCTGGAGAAAAGAGGGGGTTGTCCACTGAAACCCTTAAGGCAGTGACGATACCATTCTGGAACATACACTTTAACCATTGCAACTCTAAAAAATTAAGATGCAACACCTCTAAGAGACCATCAAAAAATGCTGTGTACCACTGTGACACTGTGCCTTCCTCCCCAAAGAGTTTATATAATGTAGAATATTCCCATCTTGCTCAAGGAAGTTCATTATTAGTGCCATAGTGTTCCTTGCAATTGGGGGATTACTTAATTGCTTTCTAGCAGGTTAATCCCCTTTCAGTCTGTGACCTCTAAATCACCCCAGGCTTTTGCATTTGCCCTACTTAGAATTCCTAGTCCGTGATACCCAGGCTACTACAACTACATTAAAATATGTGCTCCTTGCAAGTAACACCAGCAACCGTCTTTAGAGAAAACTCCACTCATGGGCTTTCTCTTCCACTACCTATCGTAATTCAGCTGGTCTTTTAAGACTGTCCCACCTAAATCTCAAATCTAATCCTCTTCCTCTCCGCTACCCCTGCCTAACCTCACTGGGAAAATACTACATAAAGGTACAGCTGACCCTCTGTATCCAAGGGTTCTGCACAACTATGAATTCAACCAACTGCAGACTGAAAATAGAGAAAAACGGATGACTGTGTCTGTACTGAACAGGGACAGACTTTTTTCTTGTCGTTATTCCCTAAACAACACAGTGTAACAACTATTTACATAGTATTTACATGGTATTAGGTATTATAAGAGACTGGAGATGATTTAAAGTATAAGGGAGGATATGCATAGGCAAAGAACACCGGAGAATGTGCATATATGCAAGTACTACATGTTATATAAGGAATTGAGCGTCCATGGAGATCAGTGGGTCACGAGAACCAATCCCCCAAGATAGCAAGTGATGACTGTACTTGGATGACTGCCTCGGGCACTATTCTGGGCTATTTCATATCCATTAGCTTTAGTTTAACTCCACAGCAATTGTGTGCTAGAGATAATACCCATTTTACAGATAACTTAAATCTCTCTCAACCTGATTTTCCTTATCTGCCCAAGATCCACCAGTGTGTTCTCCTGGATGGCCTCCCTGCAGCCTCAATCCATTTTCTGGAGAGGTGCCAAAATCATCTTCCTAACCTCCTAGGCATATATTATTACTCCTCATTTGAAGAACCTGTGTGGTGCTCCAGTATCTAGCCCAGGGCCCAGAATCTGACACACACCCCAACTTCCTTGCTTTAACCGCGGGCCCTCCAAGTAATAAATGCCAACACCAATCCACGCCTTGGCAGGGGCTTCTGCAGAACCCCTTCCCAGTGTCGTGCGCTTCCCACAGAGGATCCTAATATACTCTAAAAAAGCCACCTCCAATGTCACTTCCATTCTGCAGCCACCCCAGACAGCCTGGAGCAGAGCTTCCTTCCCATTTTCAGGGGTACACAAGGCTACCCACCCCTGCATTTTCACAACTACCACCTGACCCTGCTTTCATGTGTCTAATCTCTGTTTCCTAGCACATACAAAGGGTTCAGTAAAGGTTTGCTGAATTAATTAACAATTGAATGACAGCTGATCGCTGAAGATTCTGTAAGACAGGGGAAACAAAAGGCAGGCAGTCCCAAAACAAGAAGGCATTGTTTCACAATGGCTGACAGCGAGGATATTTACCAGGAATTCCTCATAAAAAGGCTCTCTTTACCGGGCTAGCTGTGGCACTGAACTGTGATGCCCACGGTCATAAGAACGAACTGTGTGCATGTAGTAGGTTTGTATGTTTCCGGAGTCCCCTTTGGGAATCTCCCTTGTTTGCAGTGCCCCATAAAGAGGAAAATGTAAATAAGAGAGTCATTTAACCTGCCAGTGCTCTGCTGCATTAAGCTCTTTTTAATCTGTTAATAATCATAGTCAGAACAAAGAGGAGACGACAGAACTCATTAAGAATAACGAGAGTGGTGACAGGGAATACAGCGACGGTACGAATCACTGCGTGCAACACACGCACAAACCCTTTTCCCTGCGTGTGCCAGAGAAAGATACTAATTATGCCTCTGGCAAGAGACATGTGGACCCTTCAAAGCAGCTATTTAAAGATAAATACACTGCGGGCAAACACTTCAGGCCTGGCTGCAATATTCATTCCAACCTCCTTTCCTTTAGAAATTTTAGGTCATGATATTAAATAGGAAAGGAACCAGCCTCATCAAACTTAGCTGAGAAGTCCCTGAGTGTTTTAAAACAGATTTTTAAAAAAATCTCTAAAGCTGTTAACCCAGAATGACTAGCTGGTGCATTTACATATTCTACACTAACCCCAGTATTAATGGTAGAGCTCCCCACCGCCGGCCCAGGTTTTTGTTGAGGATACTTAAAGGAGTTTTGGGGAGAAGGCATGGTCTTGGGCTCTCTTGCCCAAGAGATATTAACGGATAACGAACAACAAGGTTTAAAGAAATCCACTTGCTGTCTTTCCCTCAGCCTCACGATTTATCCTCTTCCATATTCCAAATCAGCTCGAGACTATTAAAGGTAATAATTGGGGATGGGAGAAAAAAAATGACCTGTAATTCTTGGCAACAAACATCACTTCCAGGTCTCTGAATTCGATTCCTTCATTATTTCTGCAGCCAGACTTTCTTTCCTATAAATAATGAGCTTATTAAAGACTGTCTCCTTAACCCCTAACAGGGCCGCTGTCACCCAAGGGTGATGGACTGACTGAGCTCTCTATGGTGAACGATAGGGTTTGGGGCTCTGACAAGCTATGTTTGGTTTGGAATCAGCTCCCCCCCCAAAAAAAAAGGTATTAGAATGCAGGTATAAGAATGTTAATCGGATCCCCACCTGTCAACTTTGCCTGAAAAGGCTTCAGATGAGGCAAAGATTTAACTCTGGATACACGTCATCAGCAGCAGATATCAAAAAGTTAGAAATATATCTAAATATAAATCAGGAATAAGAAAAATTATGAAATATCCACAAAATGGAACATGGTTAAACTATTAAAACGATATGACAGGCAGGCATTTATGTGATACTATTAAGTAGGAAAACCGGACTACAAAAATGCATAATGCAAACCATTTCAGAATTTCGGGGACAGTATGTATTATATATGCACACAGAAGGCTTAGTAAGATATTCACACAGGCGGCAGTTACCTAGTGGTTGTCTCTGAGAGATGGAGTGGTTGTCTCTGTAATCCTAGCACTCTGGGAGGCCAAGGCGGGTGGATCGCTCAAGGTCAGGAGTTCAAGACCAGCCTGAGCAAGGGCGAGACCCCTGTCTCTACTAAAAAACAGAAAGAAATGATCTGGACAACTAAAACTATATATACACAAATTAGCCAGGCATGGTGGCACATGCCTGTAGTCCCAGCTACTCGGGAGGCTGAGGCAGAAGGATCACTTGAGCCCAGGAGTTTGAGGTTGCTGTGAGCTGGGCTGACACTACAGCACTCCAGCCCAGGCAACAGAGCAAGACTCTGTCTCAAAAAAAAAAAGTTAACACCTTATTTTTTCTTAATTTAAAATTCAAAGAAAATTATTACAGTACCACAACACCAGGGATCATGTATTTAACCCTTGTACACTTTGAAATACAAGTTTTAATTAGTGCAAGCTGTTACATATTAAAATATGCCATCTAACGCCACCAAATGAATCAGACGTCCAAGGTCACAAAGGTATCACAGAATTCATCTGTCATTTGGAGCTTGCAGAGCCAGAACCAGGTAAACACACCTGTCCTTATGAAAAAAAGACATTTTAAAGCTCAGATGACTCATTTTTAATACCACAAATTTAAAAAGTATAGGAAAAATAGTGAAAGAGTCCAATAAGAGTCCTTACTGTATACCAGCTAAAAACAAATAACAAAACCTATTTTATTGCCTGGCTCCTAAATGGGGGAATAAATTTCCAAGGCTCAAAGCACTTCTACAAAATTATTTTAAACATCTACGTTTCACATATTTCAATCTTTGTTGCATTTGACATCTCAAAGAGGTAAATTGTGTCTGTGAAAAGGTTCTCTTCTGTCTAGAATCTTAAAACTTCAAAACTGGGCATTTACTTGGTAATTTCTCTAGATGCCATTTATTTGGGCAAAAAGCACACCTCTCCAAGTAAGATCCTCTCCAAATTCCCCAGAACCACAAAAAATATGTCAAGCGGTAATGCATATAACAAGTACCTGTGGCACAAACAAACACATCCCTCTCTACATGCAATGGCTGAGACACTCCCTGATATGTTTCTCTCCTTCCCTACCTTTGAGACTTACAAACAATAGTCACAACCACGCCACAGTAAAGACCTGCATAACTAAATTCTATGATCAACAACAATTTTCAGACATTCTAATGGAACAGGATTGGTGGATCTTCTGGAGTCATAGACCATTATTTCATGATTTATGTTAAGCAAACTGCCCACAGCAATTCCAGACATCAAAATCTCTTTCCTGGTCAGGTGTGGTGGTTCACCCCTACAATCCTAGTAATGTGGGAGTCTGAGGCGGGAGGGGGGCCCCTTGAGCCCAGAAGCTTGAGGCTGCAGTGAGCTATGATGATGCCATTGTGCTCCACCCTGGGCAATAGAGGAAGACTTCATATCTACCCATAGAAAAAACAATCCCTTTCCTAAAGAAACGTAACCAAAATAGTTAAGTCACAGGTACCATTTTAAAAAAAAAAAAATCTAGCTCCAATTGCCTTAAGCAGCCATGCTTGAACAAAGTCACAAAATAAAAGCCCCATTACCACAGAAATTTTATTGTTTACTTGAACCCATCTTGCTGCTGATGATACTATTGACCTTTCAAAGACTCCATTAGCTCAAATGCCTTCCTCTGAGCCCCTGGTCCCACTCATTCTCCCTTCCTGAGATATCACGCAGCACCCTACCAGCCTTGCAGCCTACGGGTCGTTTTTTCCCTCCTCCCTTCACGGCCAATCCGGCACCAGATTATGTCATATTTCATCCTCACACCTTCCTTTCCATCTTCACATTCAACATGGAGGATCATGAGAATCTTTAACCAAAGCGCAATGTAAATACTAACGGAGATAAATTGGTGGGAGGCCCATCTACCTCATTCTCCCTTTTTTCAAGGCCCAGTGATGCACAACTGCTACAAAATTTGTAACAAGAATATAACCACTTTCCTTTGTTATGTCTTAGGAGTCGCCAAAGGCTATCAACATAGCCTACAATGTCAAATGTAAGCCTCAGTTCTTTGTTTTCTCTTCCCCTAACAATTAAGTCCCAAAGCCCATAGGTAAGGCAGGGCAAAAAGGGAAGGGAGACAGTGAGGAGTAGCCATGCAGGACGTCCACAGCCAAGTGAGATGAGAAGTGTTCCAGTGGAGCAGTGGGACAGAAGAGACAATGGGGGGGTGGGTTACACTCAAAAGACTGAGCAAATAAATATATTAAGGGTAACAGCAGCAAAGTTTCTCAGGGTTGAATGCAGAAAGGAAGAAAGTGAGATGAACCCTTTGGTGTTAAATTGAAATTGGTAACTCCATGGTAACTCAATGGATTTTAATATGCACAGAGATCTAGAGATACATCTAGGTATAGTCAACGAACATGCAACACATAACCTCAGTCCGCAGACAGCACCTAGGGAAAATGACACTCCAATAGCTTCCAAGAAACTAACGCCCAGATGCTGGCTTCTAAACAACACAGGAAACCCAGGCACCTTGGAGAAAGGGCCAATTCCAGGGCTGAGGGCAGGACACTACAAGATGAGCCTGGTACGTTTTGCTGTGCTAGGAACAAGGCTGGAAAGATGACAGGGACGTGTCAAAAGAACAAAAAAGCCAACCCGAAGGTGCTTCGCAGATATGGTCTGGGGCAATGTGAACACTGAAATAAATAATGATAGGACCAGATTGCAAACCCCTTGAATAAAACAGAAAATGAGTCCAAATAGATACAAAAAATAGTTTGATGAGAAATGAAATATGTACATAGCTTCAAAGAAACTCCCCCCAAAATACATTGGATATAACACCATCTGTAAAGGAGCAGACAAAATTATGCACTACCAAGAGGGCACAACAAGAACAAGAATAACTTCTGTGGTCTTCATGCCAAAATTGCAGACCTGAATGCAATCAGGAGAACACACCAGGCAACCCAAATCAAGGGACATTCTATAGAATAACTGACCTAAAATCTTCAACTGTCAGTGTCATCAAAGACCAAGACTAAGGAATTGTTCTAGGCTAAGCAGACTACAGACAATTAAAAGCATCGTCTTTAATTCTGAATGGGATCCTTCTACTCTAAACCAGGATATTCCACAGCACTGAAAAGAACAGGCGTGCATCATGGACTTCCTAGCAGGGAAGGATATATAAGGAGGATGTCTTTATTTGAAGGAAATACACAGTAATGTGTTCAGTGAGGGGTGACGGCTGGAAAGTTACTCTCAAACAGGTCAGAAAAAAGTTATTTGTAAGGTTCTTAAATCTTTCTTTAACTTATTTCAAAATGTTTAATACAAAATAAAGTAACCCTAAGCCTCTCACACAGATGTCCAATAGCAAAGACCCTCCCCTTTTCATTTGTTCTCAACTAACCTCACCAAGGAGCTCTCTGTGTTCATGACTTCCCAATTCTCCTCTCCAACCATTGTTTCCTCCAGAACACCCTCCTCATTCCCTCTGACAATCTGTTTGGTTTGTTCCTGACAGCTGTTAGAAAACTTAGTTCCTATAATAAACAACTTAGCGAATAGTCTATTCAAATCCCGAATCGTCACCTGGCCTCTGTTAACTGGTCCTATTCACAGACAAGACCAATATTTTCACTGTTCTACTACTGTTTTTCTTAATGTGGCACGCGGCTGGGAGAACAGGGATCCCCTGGTCACCGTGGGCTGTCACTACTGACAGGCCTTAGGAAGCAGTAGAAAAGGTGCTTTCATCCCCATCCACAACTCCCCCGCCAAGAAAAGTTACCTAACAAAAAAGAAAGTCCACAGTGTGTGTTGGAAGGCGGTAGGAGGGTTTAAAGGGGTGGTGGGGAGAAAAATTATAAAAATTACAAGCTGCAATTGTGCAATGAGAAGCCAAGAAGGAGGATATAAGAGTTAAGTGAAAACAGAACTATGAAGACTCAACAAACATATGGTTCAAAAACCACACCGAGAATGCACCCTCTAGGTAGGATTTCTCACTTTCAATTCTCCTTCAAACAAGCCTGGGGACTGAAAGATGAAATTGGCGGAGAGCAATGCTAACGTCTGCTCTGCATGCAGTTTTATTCCTTTCTCTTTCAGCTAGCTCGATCCTTGCAAAAGGACTGGTAATTTCTTACCTCGAAGGCAGAGAAATGTAAGAAAATCTTCTGTCTTGGGCTTCCTTTTTGAGAGGTCCGAAATCTGAGTAGCTGGAGGGGGTAGCAAAGGCTCCGCTATCTTAACTGGAGTTGTGCTGGGACTATTCGGCTGAGATTGAGCAAACTTCCTTTGTGCTTGCAGCCTGGGCCTGTAAAAGCAAAGGAAAATTAAAAATAAATTAAGCAGAGACCAGAGGATATAGACCTACGTGCAGCAATAAAATCATGACACATAAGGGAAATCTCTCATACTCTCTTAAGCCACAGGCCTGCTTTAAAGTGCAAAAAAGTTGGTTACAGGGCTATGTTTTATACATGGATATAAAATATGTGCCGTGAGTGTGTGTGTGTGTACAAGCGCAGGCCTGTGTACAAACTAAACGTGTGTCCAATAAAAACTGCACACAGTGTTTGATGGCACAGGATTAATGGCGCTTGTACTTTTATTTCAGCCCGCAGTAAAGAAGGAAAACCAGGTTATCTTGCTGCATTTACACAGCATCCCCTACTTTCCTCTGAAAGAGGCACAAACACGATTCCCCCCTTACTGTGTCCTTGCACCCTAGTCCACCTTTACCCCATCAGCCACCACCGTCCCACGTTTCTACTCCAGATGAAGAAATGTCTCCACCTCTAATCTCTTCTGAATTCGGCCATAAAAGTTCACCCCAATAATTGCAGCTTGTAATACAGGAAAAAAAAATAATAAGAAAAAAGGTCTTTGTAGTCTACCCAACCCCAAATTATGGGTTACCCTCTGCCAACAGGGTTGAGTCCAAACTCTCTAGAGATTTCCACAAAAAAAGGCGGGGTGGAGGGTGTCCTTAATCTACCCTTCAGGCCTCTTGCCCATTATAATCTTACATTAACTCCCTTAACTTGTTCATTTGGTATCTACCAGAGTACAACTCACATTTCCTTAACTAGATACGTTGCATCTGAAAAATCTTGTCTGACATTCCTTAAGATCAATTCGAATCCTAGAAAACTTTCTTTCAAAGCTTTCCTTCTTTCCTAACACTGTAGCCAACAGCGAATTTTCCTTTATCTACACGAAACAGTAACATATTTTTACTACATGAATAACTAAACCTGACATCTATCATAAACTGCCTAATACTAGCTCTTCCTCTAACTGAAGGATCTCAACTCACGCTGAAGCAGTAAACACCTCTGAGGACAGGCACTCGTTTGTGTGCTACTTTACTCTGTCCATCTAGACCCGCTCATTCAGATGTCTGAGAAGTATTATTTGAAGACAGGAAAACAGCAAAAAGAACCAGGAAGCAGCCCCATGGTTTAAGGCTTGAAACAGACCTGGTTAGAATCCCAAAACCTGAGTGTGATTGGAAATGCCAGCCCACTCAAAACAATTAATAAAATTAAATAATAAATCAAAAGAAAGCACTGATAAGTCTCTCCTTGAAGACTTACTGTTGGAAATAGATTATATAAATCGTAAGCATAGTATCTTAAACTCTGATGGCCCAAATACCATTAACATTTTAAAATAACATGCTACTATTTATCAAACTGCTACAGCAAAATATACACATGCTTTCTCTCACAGTTGTCCATTTTGTGAAAATACCTAAAATTTCACCTCATAAACCTCCCACTATTTCCCCCAAAATACGCAGTATCAAAATATTAATGCAGTATATCTATTTTTTACCTCGCTTAATTAGTAAAACTGTTTCTTTGATTCAACTTACCTCTCCTTTAACTTTCCTCATATCCTAATCAGTACCTACTTCTTGCTTTCCTTATGACCCACCAAAAACACTACTGTCTGGATCATATTCCCAATACAAACTGACATTTGATCAAAGGGGAGAAAGCATGACTACTGCAACTACTTACTGGGCAATCTTCAGTCCTTAAAACATCTACACACATCGTACATCATCAAAAAGCAATCTAGAACCTAGGAATAACCAACCTGAAATAATCCCATGAACAAGGTATCAAGAGAAAGAGAATCAAGTTTAACAGAAATTCCCGAGTTATGTTATAATTAAGGGAATAAGGCAATGTCACTATCACCATGTCAAGGGGAACAGAGAGCGTTTCTGCAACCAACTGCCCATCTGTATATAAGACATGACAGACCAGAAGCATGGGCTGAGGAAGCAGCTAAGCCCAGAGAGGGCACCTTCCCTGGGGGCACTGAGAGATCAGAAAAAGGGTGGCAGGGGCTCCACAGACAACTGTAGAGCAGTGCTTCTCAAACCATCTGAGATGAGGGGCAGTTCTAGATTTGGTTATTTTCTCTCCTTTAAATTTTCTATCTGTTGCAAAAGGATATATTTTTAACAGCATCAGAAAATTAAACTGGGGCGGGGGGAGACATAAAGCAGGCAAAAATGCAAGCCCGGATTTATTATGAGACACAAAATCATTTAGTCAAACTGCTTTCCGTTTCTACAGGCTCACACTTGATTTCTGCACCCGATTCACTGGCACCTGGTGGCAGGCACACCTTGAGCAGCACTGCCTCGGAGCAACGAAAAACATGCCAACAAGCCCCCACGTGGACTGACTCTAGCAGAACTACCCTCCTTTCCCAACCAGGCTTCTCTTTCCCATCAACCTTTTGTCTGTTTTAAAACAAAAGAAATGTTGTGTCATACTTAGAAAAATTGTTCTATTTTTTGTTCTACGGAGAAGTTTTTTTAATTGGCAATTACATAATGTATACATCTTCATTGGAATGGACACAATTCACACTCTTGAGTATTGCAGGAAGTTTATAGAAATACTGCCTGTCTGCGAACAGGATGTTAGTGTTCACTGAGTTTTCAGAGTCCGGGAAAACAAATGCCACACAT
Organism: Propithecus coquereli; assembly: GCF_000956105.1. NCBI lineage: Eukaryota > Metazoa > Chordata > Mammalia > Primates > Indriidae > Propithecus > Propithecus coquereli. The sequence goes on from NW_012144300.1 coordinate 3,904,936, forward strand.
GATGAGAAGACTCTGCAGCCGTAATGAAAAACAAACAAGTAAACACAGACGAAGCCCAGATGACAGAGAGAAACACCGTAAGACAGTTTATAATTTCGGAACCTCAAAGATAAACTGCTCCTACCACTGTTCAAATAAAAGGTACTCTGTGCCTCATGACTTTCCCAGTGAGACTTTGAGAAATAAGGCAATAACAGATTAAAAAGTGGCAGCAAAATAAATTATCCCTCAGGGGAAGCAGCGAAGCTTCCGAGTGATTAAGTTATTTGTGAAGCTCAGATGACAATAGGAACTGAAGAACAAGACAAACCAGTATCTTTTTTAAAGAGGCCAGAAGAATCTGTGCTGTCCACAAAGGGCAGGTCTGCGGTGTGGCTTTTCATCCCGGAGTCCTGCGAGGATTACAGGGGTGCTGACTCTGCCTTACTGGCCCACGCCACCAAGGAGTTCAAATGACACCACTTAGAGCCAAATTCTCTGAGTAAGCACTCTTACTGGAGGGGATATGTTTCAGGGACAGGAGATTCCTTCTGGAAGGCTGGATACAGGGAAATGGGGGGGGCGGGGTGATTCAGATGCTGAAAAGCCTGCAGAGGCTAGGGACACAAGCAGCCAGTTAACCCATGGAGTCAAGGAGGAGGATGCCCAGCAGGCATGAGAAGGGTGGTCGGGCTGCACTCAGCAACCCCCCCTCCAAGCTTGCTGGGGAGGGGGCAAACCTGTCTGCTGTATCACTTAGTGGCCCCTGCCCCCCACCTCCCATCCATCAGCTAACTGGCACTGTCACCAGAAATACGACCTGCCATTGCACTATAAGAGCAAATATACTTTAAAATGAAAACAGTTTGGTCTAAGAGAGGTTGTGAGTCATCCTTGGGACGGAAAGAGTACAGGGCTGAGGGGGGGAAACAGCAATGTTTGATAGAGAAACAGAACATGGGGCTTTGAGTGGCCCCTACCGCCCTGGTCATGGAGAGAAAAGCCCTAGTCTGTCCCTCACACAAATCATGGAAGCAGCAATGAGAGCACGAGCACTTTCACGTTTCTGTCTTTTAATTTTTCAAGGAGACCCCTTATAGAAGACACCTTCATTCCAGGAACTGTACCCTTATGGCAATGAGACCAATTAAACCAAACCCTCCAGCAAGCCAATGGAAACGGATCAAAACATGTAAACCAATGGAGGAAGAAATGAATAGTTGATAAATGAATAGATGCATTAAGAGGGCAATATTTTATTTGCAGCACGGTAAAACTTAGGGCTGGGGCAGTGGCGGTGAGGAAACAAAAGTTGTTTCAGATCAGATCACTGGGGGGGTTGTGTGAGAGAGAGAATTAAAGGACTACAAAATTCAAATAGCAAGTTCAGAAGAATACAGATAGGAGCTGCTGCTTCTGTTTGGTGTTTGGGGTAAATGTTAAAAGCTAGTGGGTTCGGTATTTTGAAGGATCTTAAGCAGATCCCCCTCACTGCACAGATGAATAACTGGGAAAAGAGAGAGAGCCACCAAGGGCCACACGGCGTGGATGGCAGAACAAATAGGACCAGCAGCCAAACTCTGGGTTCCCAAGTCAGAGCTTTCTCTGCCATGCCACCTTCACATGCAGGTGAAGCAAAGCCCTGCCCTGAGCAAGGCCATCTGGTGTGCACCCACCACCACCACCACCAGCTCTCTGGGTCAAGGAGCCCCATGGCCCCTCAGTTATGCCAAAAAATAAAAATAAAAAAATAATAATCCCATTTAAGTCAATTTACTGATCTGATCCCATAGAGAGTCACTCTATATGTGTGTGTGGGGCGGGGGGCGGGGAGGGACATGGCATAAGATAGAGGCAGAGGTTGCAGGAATGGTCCAAAAGGACCTTGCTTACTCAAAACTGTTCCCTCCATCTGGAATGCTCCTCCCTTTATACTGCCATGGCTGGCTTCTTCTCCTCCTCCAGGCAAAATAAGAGAAGGGAACATTCCAGGCCTGTTACTTTGTAATGGAGGCCACTGCCTTCATGTCTCTGCTCAGAAGTCTCCTCCTCAGAGACCTATGACCATCCTGAAGTACATTACCCAGCACTCAACCCCAAATCCATTCTGCCGCCCTTCTGAAGGCCTGTGCAGTACTCTCTAGTGCAGTCTCCCTGTGGCCTGCTTCTACACATAGGCCTACCAAGCACGGAGGACAAGCCCTGCATAAATGATGGAGAGGAGGAGGAGGAACGGTACACAATTCATTGCTCATTACTTAGGAATCACACAATCAAGCACATGCACAGTTTGTTGAGCAAAGCGGCAGACTGAATGACAATCCAAAGGTATAGGGAGATAGCTAAGATGCACCTCAAACAGATCCAAGAGCAACAGGAAAGGAGGTGGCATGGTGTTCTGCTCCAGGTAAAGCTAGTGGCCATCCCAGTAGACTGGAATTCAGTTTCATTAAGAATAAACTAACATGTCTTGAATATAGAGAGGCTAGCTTAAAAAAAAAAAATAGAATCCACTAAGTATTTGTGCACATGGTCACAATTTCCACCGTCACTTGAGAATTTACTGAGCCACTTGCTCATCATCACCAAATGAGGTCTGGATCTGGCTCTCAACCATAGTGGGACACAAGGCACCCTCCTACCACATGGCATGCCACTGAAAACCATTTGTCCTCACACAGCACTGTTGCCCATGGGCCACAATCTGTTGGACCCAGGAAGAGGTTCCTGCCACACCCCGTGCAGACAAGACCACCACATATATCAGAGATTACTGTGCTTCTTGATCAAGCTGCAGGAGCTCCAGAAGTGGGAAGGGTCTGCTTCTTTCTCTTTTCCCTTCTACTCCCTAAGCTACACGAAAGGTGACCTTTCTCATATGCTGAGCCTCCCACAGCCTCCTCTCGTTTAGATTAGGTGGTGTCACCAATAGCCAAATGAATGTTTAGACTGCAGCTGGGTACAGTGGCCCCCATCTGTAATCCTGCTACAGGAGAATGGCCTAAGGCCAAGAGTTCCAGACCAGCCTGGGAAGTGAGACCCCATGACTTAAAAAACACAAAACCCATACAAATAGATCGTGAGACTTGTATAGAGAGCCTGAGATGAGCTGACAAAGTCCTATGCCAAATATTTTTTGTTTTGTTAATAGCCTCCCTGTGCTCCCACCTCTCCTCCCCAAATGATACATTTAGAAGCTTCCTGGGCATCCTGCCATTAGAAGCCTCATAAGAGGGTGGCACTATTTCTCCAGGTTTCCTCTGGGGTTCTCTACAGAGTAGAGTCAACCAGCTTCCTGCTATCTGTGCCTTCGATCTCTAGGGTAGTCCTAACTATGGCACAACAGCAATTTCCAGGTTAATTAAATTGCATTTGTATCCAGGAATTCTGATAGTCTGCAAACCCAAGAAGGACACAGCACATGCACACAAATCGGCTGGTGCAAGGGGGACCAGGCGGCTTAAAGTAAATGCACAGCTGGTCCCTTGCTGAGGGACACGCATGCCAAAACATCATTTTATTAACTCAATTTTCCAATATTAAAAACATAAGCTGATAAATCCAATTATTTAGATTACATTCCAATTCTAAACAAAGGGTAAGGAATGGGTGGGGGGGAGAGTCTGTTCATTCAAAAAATAAGACACTCTTGTGTCTGGCAAATGCAAAATGACCAGCATGGCAGCGCTCTTTGTGCCGGTGTGGGAGCGGGCCCTGAAGCTTTGCCAACTTGCTAAAAGGCCTATTCAAAAAAAATTTCCTGTGTTTCCAGCCCCCAAATAATTACCCACTCTATTCTACCCCCAGACACACACACTACAAACCTGGCAGCCACTCAAAGAAACAAGAGCGTGCCCCTGTGTGCGCACTGGAGGTTGTGGGGGGTCGGGCCGGGGATACCCCTACCCAGGGCAAGCTGCCCACCAAATTCAAATGCAAGTGCAGTTGCGGGCAAACCACACAGGATGGTTGTAAACATCCTGAACAGTAAAGAGAAAATAAACACATCCTCAAGTGAACCCAGAGGCGAGCAGAGACCAACTCATACCAAATGAGTATGTAATGAGAAGCACCAGCGTAGACTGCGCCTTTCTAAGCTCGCATCCCACTCAGTTCTCATAGTTTGAAACTCCCATAGTTTGCTTTACCAGGTTGTAAGGACATCACACAACGACAAAAAGGGAGGTCGGCTGACTCCATGAGAAGAGCCTGCTTTATGGCACATCTAGAGACAGGGCTATACTGGTCCACAGGTGACATTTCTTGCTTTACACATAAACAGATGAGATAGTTTGTTTATGTTAAAACCCACAGGATATTAAATATTTGCAGCACTTGTCTTAATTAAGTTACATAGGGAGCCATTCGGAGTAAGTCTGCCATGGCTGGATTTGCCTAAAGGATCTTTGTGTTTGTTGGTTGAATCCCCTCAAGATGAATCCTTATGAAGTTTTGCTTGGTCAGAGTGGTACAAGAAAAACAGCAGTGATATCACAAAATCCAAGCTTTAGTTCAACAAATCTGTCATCTAGGGCAAGTCGGACCTTTTTTCTCATTTGAATTATGAGAAACAAACTAAGGCGCTGTCTAGCTTCCAAGCTTTTGTGATCTCAGATCTCCTCTATAAAACAAAGGAGAACCTTGAATATAGTGATTCTTACAATAATTCCTTAGGATCTATGATTTCATAATTCTAGACGAAAAGTACTGATCTTTTGCCTATACCCAGTGGGAAATTAGAATCTAAATCTCCAAATTGTCTGTATTGCACTGCTAAACAATCCTAGTACCAACTTTCTAACTGCCATTTGACAGGCAGAACCGCAAAATAGATTAACTTTTAGATTTAAGATAAGAATACCGATTAGCACTTTAGAAGATTGAGGAGGTGGTGAAAATTTTTCATATATTTTAGAAAGATGTAACAGTTCCAAAAATCATCCCACTATTCCATTAAATGATTAAACAGTAGCAACAGTATCTATAATCTGTGCTTCCTAAGACTTAGCCCTTCCAATGAAGAATTAACTCATTTAGGTAACACATTACCTTCCGTCAGAACCTTGAGACACCCTTAGGAACACTAACGTGACTACTTACAAACACATTCATCAGCTCTACCCATTAAGAAGTCAGCCCAAGGAGAGGCAAGCAATGCAAACTCGACCACCACCACCTGGGGAAGATGTCAGGAACGCTCACAAACACTCCATTCCCTCAGAATACAGGAAATGGAAAGCAGGTGGCAGAAAGAAAGATGAATCTTTCTTTTCTTTTATTCCAGGGAAAGGATTAGGGGAGAGTAAAGAGAAAAGAATATCAAAGTTAATAACACTAAATCTACAAGCTATGAACAATTACTTCCCAAATAAAACATGACTTGGTACACATAAATTTGTGTGGGGTAAATGGTATGAAAAGCAATATGCAATACAGCTTTTGATTCAATTAATAAAAATTATTCCATTCTGTATCTTCAAATCTTCTGTGGCATCCCGAAACGTCAAAGAACCAAGACTGCCTGAATATCATGACTGTCATGATCAAGGAAACATTTGACATTGAGTTCTTTTGTGTTCTAGAAAGCAACCAAGTCAAATTTGAGAGGAATCATCATTAATCAACAATTAAAGTGGCAACAAAGCCCTTTTGTTCTGTCAGTCACAAATGTCACAGTTCTAGTTTACCACCTATGGAAAGCTGTCTGCCCTGCCACCCCCAGGCAGCATAACCCGGTTCTTATCGGGGATCGGACTCCAAACCCAGGAGCTGAGAGCCACGAATACTCATCAAAGATTGTTGGTCTTGGGGAGGTAATAAGCCAAAAGTAGATTTTAAGGCAGAATAGAATAAGTAAATAAGGATAACAAGAGCCAGAAGAATAACACATGGAAATATCTTAAGAATCTAGGCAGGATCTGGCCAAAAAAATTTTGAATAGGTTATTGTAGTTACAAGGTGTGAGCAAATTATCTAAAGTACATTCAGTTTTAACTGTCTAGAAGAGCCAGTTAAAATGTTAATTCGGCTTTCTACTCTTTCTCGGCAGGATTGCTAATTTAGTTTTTTTAAAATGTCATTTCAGCAAAAACCCTAGCAGTTTCTCAATTTTAGGTTACTCAATATCAATTGCAAACTGCCAGAAATCTCCTGGCAATGAGAATGGTTGGGAAAGGAGAGTGAATGACCCTGCGAGGTGAGAATCATATTTTACTTTCTTCTTACAAGAAAAAAGATAACTATACGAAGACACTGCATTCTATAATGCTACATAGCTCGCTCATTAAAAAACGAAGTACAGTGGAACCCTTCTCTAAGCATGGCTGTAGAAACTTCCCACCAGAAACCACCAGATATACTCTGCTACATGGAGTTATGTGGTAGGTGGGATTCCAAAAATCCATTCAGCACGTAACAGCGCAAAGGCAGCACTCACAGCGTCCACTAGTCCCAGAAGGATCAGAGTGGGTTTTGGCTTATTACATCCTCTCCCTCTCAGGTAGTAAATTTGCTAACAGATTTTCTTTACTTAAATGGTAACAAACAGAAAAGGGATCCCAGGCAATTTCCCCACCCACTGGCAATCTCATGAAGTAGCCAACAAGCACCAATAGATGGCAATAGCAAGTCTCTACGACTCCAGCTGTGGGATCACCCCAGGGAAAGAAAGGAATTCTGAATTATGACCAGCACTGCCATTAGCCAATTTTTAGGATCTGCACTAAAATCTGGTGCAAGCTAAGAACCCAGCAACTGTTTACAGGAAGCAGTAACAGGAATGCCGTCAGCGATACCTCTTCACCCCACCAACTCCATTGCCAAGTTCCTCACCTATATGGAAAATACACAGAAGGACATAATCCAGCTTTTTGCAATACTGAAACATATGCCTAAAGCCAAAATCCACAGGACTGTTTTCTAATATGCACCGGGAAAAGGTGATTTTACCAAGAAAAGAAAAAAACTAATGCAATGCACCATGATTCTAATACGTGTTTTCCTCAGAAATAAGCCCAAAATATTTATTTTGGGGCTCTGACAGAAATGTATTCAGTAGGCTGAACCATAATCATTTGTAACTTTCAAAGTATGGGGTGTTACCTAAGCTATCACCAACCCAAATGCTGAGTGACGTCTGTTCTGTAATAAAAGGATTCACTACAATTCATGCATTGTCTCTTCCTGAACGTTTGTAAAAAGATGTCTAGGTTCTTACAATTGCCTAAAGATGAGAAAACATGATCATAACTAAGGAATGTGCTAATAAACATAAGAAGAGTAGTTCTCCTTTGTACTGTTTTCACTTTGTGATCTGGGAGCAACAGCACACTGTGCCACTGAAAAACGGGAGCTCACAGGATATTAGTGTCTCATCTCAGGATCCACGTCACTGGCACCTGCCATGACAGAACTAGGAGACACAACAGTGGCATAGAAATTCAAATAAAAACCAAGGATACTATACCAATTCAAAGTAGGCAACAGGGCAAGGCATGAGAATCACCTTCCTCTGTAGTAACACCCAGAACATGCTTTAAACAACCTTACATTTTTACCGACACTCAGGGTTGCAGAGGGTAACCATACCACAGGCCACAAAGCAGAAAAAAATCCAGGGGTGTTGGGGGCGGAATGGGGGTGGAATGGAAAGGGGTCAGCTCAAACCTTCCTACTCACAATATTCTACCTCGTTTACAATCTTACTAACCATCCCATGACCTCAGACACCTCTCCCCAGTACATGAAAGTCCTTCCAATTTTTCCTCATCAGCCACCTGCCAGGCCCCACTTGACCTTGCACAAGCTGTCAATCCATCTGATCTTAGGAATGTGCCTAAACGGGAAGAGGTCACATATATGGACAGCAGCAGTGGACAACAGATATGCAGTGAAGATCTGTAGGACATACGTGCCCACCCTAATTGTGTGTGGCTAAAAGAACCCGCAAAGGGGCCAGGCAAGAATGTCTTTTGACCAGACCTCAGATCACAAAATGAAAAGTTCTCCAAGAGAAGAAAGTATTCTCGTTGATTTGCAAGGGTCTTGAGGTCAAATCTGTCTTTCAGCCAAGGAGCCAACAAAACCCTGCTAAAGGTATGGCATTCCTGTTAATGAAGAACCTTACAGCTCCTTTCCAGAGATACCATATTCGCATTTGCTGTGATACCACAAAAGTAGTCTATGGGCGTTTTAAGGATTTGAGGAAAGCCAGTGGCAGACACTCCCAGGTGAGACTGGAAGGAGGAGGAAATCAAAACCACCGCTCCCTTCACTCAATGAAGCTGACTAGGCGCCCTCCTTTCCTGAGCATTTTAACTTCATGACAATTTCTGATCCCTACTTAGTTCCAGGAAACATCCTGAGAAAAAACTTCTAACCTCTTAAACAGGACTCAAGATAAAAACACCCAAGCTGTGTGCAAGTCTGAAGGGCTGAAAGACAAAGACTTCCTGTTCAATTAAGTCCTTCATTAATCCCCACTGCTTAAGCCCATTTTCCCTGTCTGTAGACAGGAAATGATAAAGCCACAGAGTCAGCCTCCTTCGGAGCAGCTTAAACCCTCCAAAGAAGGCTGCAGCCGGGGATCCAGCCTACGTCCCTTCACAAAGCCTCACTGCTCCGGGGCCGCTCATTCTCTCTTGCGTGGCATTACAAAATGGAGGGAAGAGGATAGAAAGTATAGACAACAGTGAAACCCATGGGAGAGAATCCAAGTTCTGCAGGATCCTATAAAACGTGAGGACTACAGGGACGCAAGTAGGGGAGAAGGGCATAGATCCATGCAACAGACTTATAAATCAACAATACAGGAAGCTATCGATAACATTTATGAGCTAGAAATTTTAAAAATGACTAACTTCCAAAATCTTATCTTTTACCCCCCAGCCCCAAACCTAGCTTCAGTGAGTCTCCCCATACCAGGAGTAATTAATGCTTGTGGTGCTTCCTGTAGGCGTGTAGCTGGGTTTTCGCAAGGCACCATTCTCCCCTACTCCAGCCAAAACCAAAATAAGGTATTTCAACGAAGCAGATGAAAGCACGCTGTGAGGAGAACTTGCTTCCTAGCTCTTTTCAAGCTGTGCTGCACCCCCACTGCAAGCCAAGCAACCACTGAAGAGAAAGGGCAACATCTGCCCAGGGGGAATTTTAAAGGGGGCTGCAAGTAGGAATCAAAACAGGGGAGGTGGTGAGATAGTAAGAGAAATTATCATATTTCAAAATTGGTCAGAAACAATGATGCGTGTGCTGAGAAACTGTGGAAATGAACTACACCCTTCTCTATTCTGCAACTGATGAATTAAAAGAAACAGAATCTAAGTAATTAAGTAAGTACACCATCCTCCCTGCTGGCTTCAGCAAAATGCTAAGCCAGCACATGACACAAATGCAGAATGATAAAGATGTGGGTGATAGACACTGGGCTGGCCAGTGTATAACTACTCCCTTTATAATGAGGCTCTTCAATTCCCCCAGCCTAAACATGCCCTGATGGTCCCCCTTTGATCAAGAGGGCATCCATCTTTAACTGTGTCAATACTCTGCCAAAGTCCACACTGCCTGCCATATATCAGTCCTGGTCGCTAGGGCTCCACTCCCAGCACTTCGTAAACGAGAACATTTCCAACTAGACACTTAAAGCTTCCAGTGTCCTGCCTCCCCCTTCCCCCCATCCAAAATACCCTCAGAATGCAGCTATAGTAATAGCCTCACACCCAGAACAGACCCCAAGACAATGACCCTGGGGAACCTCTAGGTTTGGAAAATGACAGTAATTCATTCCCCCAGAGTCTTCCTTCAGCAGCAATCTTCCTCAAGTCTATCTTTGTTGGGGCTTGAAAGGTCCAAAATGAGCCACTCTAGCATAAATATTATTTTGAGCAGAAGGCATTTGAGTTCCTTAAGTTCCCTATCTACTTAATATCAGACCGTCCCAAAAGAACTCAGAAGTCATAAATCCCCTCCCTGTGAGCAACTAACAGACAGTGACACAAAACTACCATATCTTCCATCTGTTCTGCTAAGGGCCCATGTATCTTTCAAAAACTTCACTAGTTCTTCCACAAGTGTCCTTTCTCCCTCCCTTCTAAGTCATTTGTTCTGCCCCTCCCTCACGCCCTACCCAGGAGGGTAAATTCTAACCTCCTTTTTGAGTCACATTTCTTTGTGAACCCAATTAAATCTGGGTTTTTCTTCCTCTTGCTAATCTGTCTTTTGTCTCTCTAAAACTGAACTTAAGGGGGTAGAGAAAAAACTTCCTCCTCTACAAACGCATATTTAACACAATCCCCAGATTTCATCCAGCACTTCTGGAAATGGAGATACAACAACTGTCTAATTTCACAGTTTTCTAAAGTGTTTATTTTTTGTTATATGATTTTAAAGGTGGAGAATTTTATACAAATGATCAGTGCAGATAGAACTGGGGTACATGGTTGGCACTCTTGGTGCCACCAGTTAAGTTACTGACCACGTTCTGCATTTCCATGATCTCTCAGTGCTAAGATTATAAAGACACCAATAAACCTGAGCTAGCAGTAATAAGACGAAACACTACTCAGTGACAGAATCAATAAGCAATGAAAACTATAAATGTAATTCACAGAAGTGTAAGAAGATGACTGAACTGCAAATTCAAACTCTGAAAGCTAAGAAAATCTATCGTTCCTCATTCAGCTTCTGCTTCAAAAAAGACCAGCCCAGTAACTATTTAAGTACAATCAGGGGGGAAGGGACCCTCTCACAACCTCACAACGTAAGCATAAAAAAAAAAATGCATCTGAATAAGGAATTTATGCAAAGATTCACTGTGTATTCATTTCACAGTGTGATTGAGCTAGAAAGAAAAGGGGACAGACCACAGGGAATGGGCCAATGAAAAAGGAAACACATGCTCTGCCTTCCAGGTCTAAACACAGAGTGACCTAATCCAGTCACAGCATGACAACACAAAAGACAACCTAGGCTACTCCAGGGAGTCAGCTGGGAGTGCCATTCCCAGCCAGCCCCTGAAACAAACTCCCTCTGGGATAGAAATCAGCTTGGGAACTCAATCATTCGCCACGAGGGAACCTTCCAGGAAGAAGGCTACAATTTATTCCCAAGCCTAAAGCAACTACAGCCAAAGACAATCTCCACACCCTTGGTCTTCTAGGTAGAATCTAGCTCCTTAGTTGAACAACAAAACAATAAAACCATACAGCTGGAGGACAGAGGAGTGGCACACAGGGAGGCTCTAGAAGGGCCTGGGTACGCTGGGGTAGGGGAGGATGTCCCCATTTACAGCTCCAAAGGTCCAATATCTATCAGACCAGGTGAGCATTCAAATGCTATCTCTGGGAATAATATTCCCTTGGAATTTCATTGTCATAACCGAACTCATTTTAAGTGAGTATAAAAACACAGAATACAAGCATCATCATAGAAAAAAACTTCATGAGAAGAGCTATCCAAGCTGCCATCCACACCCCTGAGACTTAGAACTCTGGAAACTGAAGAGATCTTGGAGATTTTTCCAATTCTGTGCTTTTCCAACTGGGCTCGACAACGGGGTGGCAGGCTAGCAGAAGACACAAAATGTAGCATCACAAGTCATTTCCAGGAATATAACAGGCCAAGATATTCCAACTAACACTTAAAGCCACCAAAGAAGTGACAAGAATAAGAAATTATTGAGGTAAAATCTAAGAGAAAGCTGGAACCCAGAGCTCTGAGTGGAAAACTGAATCCACTTTCGTACTTCTAACCCACAGAAACCTGAACTTGATTTCCCTAATGAGTAATGGGGGAAAGAAAGGTGGCTCCTACAACAGGAGACCCCTTTTTTACATTCCGGTAGGATTCCCAAGAGCTGGATATCTTTTCTGAGAAATTGTAAAAATTAAGTGGCCCTCATGAGGATTTGGAATCGAAAATCATACCTTAAACCCTCAATTTAGTTTAAATAATGTTGGACCCTGATGATAACCTAAGGTGCCTGGTAAAAACACCATGAATCCTGTGGAAGGACAGTTCCTTCATCTCAAGCCTCAAAAGAATCCCCCACAAATAATGTTTCATTCAGGGAAAATGAATAGCTGCCTGCCAAGGAAATAAAGCACCATGAGCAAAACCCAGCAGAAGCCAAACCGGGAAAATGTCGGTCAGTAATTTCAATCATCAGACTATGCTTTAAACCAATAAAAGCCAAGTCTGAAAATATCTGCATAACAGGAAACTAACACCCAAAACAGTGAACACTGAAACTAACACTGAACAAGCATTGAAACTAACATTTGAATATAACCTAACATTTGAAAAGAACCAACTAGAACTTCTGGAAATCAAAAATAAAGTAGCCAGAATTAAAGCTTTAACTTGGTAGTAACGAACCATTTCTCTATTAAAATAAGCCCACATTGATTTATGAAGTAGGAAGTAAAATTTTCATGAATTACACAGACCACAAGACTTCAAAAGTCACACCCCGGCAGAGGTAGGCTCTTTCTAGGCCGGAGATATACAAAGTTGAGATGCACTGTTCCACAGGTGAGAATCTTTCCATTTCTTCCTGAGAGATGAGGAAACGGCAGCTCAAGAAGGACACTTAGTGACTTGAGTAGTATTAAGCTACTAACGAAGAATACACAGTAACATTTTATCAAAATACTTGAATTAACGCTTCATGAAATTCACATAATGCAATACTGAGACTCACACTTAGATAGATGAATGGGTTCATTTCCTGTTGTGCCCAGGGGTGTGAAGAGCTTCTGTTGTCATGACAATGGTAAACCAATGCATTTCTTTCCACACTTTACAGTGGCTAAAATACAGATGAGAGTTGACCCTATTTGCCCTTGCAAGAATTTTTCAAAATCTCTCCCCATCTGCTCCTCTAAGAAACTGGCTCTACTGCAATCTCTCTGCCACACTCTCTGAAAGATACCATCACCCTAAACAACACAGCAGGCTGAAAATACAACAAATTCCATTTTAAAAGATAAGTCACTGAGAAAATGTTGATCACCATATGGAAATGAGCATCACAGTGAACATGACTTGAGGCACAGATTGTCTACATCAAGGGACAGCTATAGTGTTAGTGTCATCTGGTCTACAACAAAACTTGCTTTGTTTGGAAAAAAAACAGAACAAAAAAATCCCACAAACTGTTAGGAACATAGAGAAAGGTGGAGACAGGCTTATGGAGGTATATTGTGTTTTATGGGTAGATTCCTCTGTTGAGTATAAATTAAGTCTTGTGCAAGTTGATACGTGTGAAACCAGGGAAAGAATCAGAAGTGCACTGGCACATACATATATAAATATTCCACCCCTGCCCTCACCACACACCCCAGAAAGGGGAATAGGGAAAAATTTTAAGACCTGTAAGAATCATTAAAACAGGGATGTGTTGGATACAGCACTCTTCCGTCAGCTAGAATGTCATCCATGAATACTAAGTATAAGACAAAAGAACAACTTGCAGGGACAGAGTACTATCTTTAAATTTTCCTCCTCCCCAAAGCCCAGAAAGAACAGTCCTCTAACAGTGCAATTGTGTGAGAGCAGGATTGGGTGCATCCGCCGGACCGTGTACTTACTGGAAGCACCATGTACTGAAACCTACAGGGAGCTGGGAATGGTCTTATACATGTGAATTGCAGCAGCATACGACTGCCCCGTGCAAAGGCAATCCAAGACTAAATCGCATTGTCTGCTCAGATGAGTTGCCTACAGCAGGAAAAGACTTTCACTTAGGTAGGGGTGCAGGGGACCTAAGCAACTGTCTGAACTGAAATTACACCAAAAAAGAAAGTGGGGGTTGGGGAGCAGGCATGCAGCCAACAACTGGTCTATAAATAATTTCAAATAAACCACAAGGGAAGGAAAGACATTATTACATTTCTGTCTCTGCACAAGGCAGATGAACAAGCTGAGGAAGGAAACATTTGGGGACACACAAAAGAAAAAGGTCTCTAAAGGGAAATGGGGCTAACTGGCTCCAAGAACTCTTAACCACAGGCATAAGCACTGTCTACTTCACAGCAACTATATATATTAATAGAATAGGTAACTATTATTTATTGAAGGAAAATTATATGCTAAGTGCTTTAAATCATATATAGCACTTAATCCTGAGATAAGTGGATATCAATGTGTGATTCTCCAATGAGCAACAACAGAATCCCTTCGGGACTTAGAAATGCAGGTTCTCAGGCCCCATTCTCAGACCTACTAAATCAAAAACTCGGAAGCGCAGGACCCAGGCACTCTGTATTTTAACAAATCCTGCAGGTGATTCGTGGTTGCCATTTATAGACAAAGAAACAGAGGCTCAGAGACTTTAAGTAGCTTGTAAAAAGCACACACACAGGCTGGTCTGAAGGTTGTGAGCTATCTCAAATGATTGTTCACAGTCAACTACAGATGGAAACCCTCGTTTACTCTTTCCTTCTCACTACTGCACTTGACTGGTCTTCAAAAACAAAAGCACAGATGCAAACCAAACATCTACCTTAGTCTAAAACCTGTGCTCACACTAGTGCCAGAGGAACTGGAGGTCCCAGTTGGCTTAGCAAAAATATATGGGCACCATGCACCTGCCATGCAGTCCTGGGAACAGGCTCCCTGTTGGTTTTATTTCACAAGCGACAAGAGTCCCTTCCCATTAGACTTCAGCAGAAGCAGGACAGACTGCTTCACAGTTCTGACTCAGTGTTCCCAAATAAAGGGTTCACAATGGAGCTCTCCAGAACATCCATGGGGTCACTATCCAAACTGACATCTGTTAAGTGTCTTATAACATTTCTTAAATTGCTTCACTGAAAGGGAAAATCATATTGACAGTCTTAAATACTTTCTTTGTATAATAATTTCAGTTTTTAAAGTATGCCATTTAAAAACATATACACAAGCAAACATAAGACAGTGCTAAAGATGAACTCCTGGGACTGTGAGGAGCAGGGGGCACTGTTTAATCCTCAAAGAAAGGTACAAGTTTGTCCTGATCCTCTGAGGCTTGAACCAAGAAATGCGAATAACATGTAAAAGCGCTTGTTTACACCAAAGGTAGTGGCAGTGGAGGCGGTCGCAACAGAAGCAACACAAGAGGTGCAAGCCTTCACTATGCCGGCAAGGTGTTTGCTGGCATGATGCTTCATGACCTTCAGCAGGAGGGTAACACTGACTGTGCCATGCCCTCCTCCCTTTGGCCTCAAGCAACTCCCAGAACCCACACAGCAGGAGAGCATCTTTTAGTAGACACAAGGATTTCAGCTGATGGAAAACAACAGTGTACATTTTGGTTCCTAAATCATTCAAAACCTTAACAGACATTCTATAATCACGAGGACGCACAGTGCCTCTCTAAACTACAGATTCTCACCTAGGGAACGGTGTGATCTCATATTCAGATGATCTATAAGGGCTCCATTTATCCCAGCACAGTTCAATTAGTCTGAATTGTAGAAGGCATAAGAAATGAGAATCAGGAGAGAAATTATGGTAAAGGCAGTTCAAATCCCTACAAACGGGAATAACTACAAGCTCCAGAAAGGCCAAGTGCCAGTCCACATTATACAATGGCATTTGCCGGAACAACAAGCAGATTACAGCCCTGTAGTCTGCAGGCTGTCACAATGAATGCAAACATATTTCTCCAGGGCTGAATAACAGGCTGAACAAATTTGTAACTGTGTTCCAGAAAAAGAATGGCTCTGAAAACAACATATATTTAGAAACTGCTAGAATCCCATCCTACACAGTTCCAAGATGACAGAATAATAAAAAATGTAAGTTAATGAATACAGTATAGGCTAATTGCAAAGTACCCCAAGATCGGCCTGTATCATGTTCATGGTTACTTGAAGCAGCCCCTACAGACCATTCATTCCCCAGGAGTGTGGAGATTCTAAAGTGAGCTTTGGACTGGAAAGAACACCCAGCAGTCCCAGAGGCGTAGGCACTGACAAAAATGATCTTACCAGATTATCAATAACCACTCCATGGATTTACATCACACCACATAAGAGCCAATGCTTCTTAGTGTACTTTTAAAATCAAAGCATCAGAGAACAACTTACTTGACTGGGTAAAGCACCTGGCCTATTATTCTGTTATATACTCAACAGAATAGTACTTCATATAAGAGAAGTGACATCTCAAAAAGCCTCCACATATTTCAACAAATAACCTGAAGCCAAATATAAATAACAGGACAAAGACTTGTTTTTAACACATGCCTTTTGTTTTCCTTTTATATGTTTTCATTCTCTCTACATTTTAATATAGTAAACCACAAAAATTAACATGAAGGTTAACTCTACATAATTGAAGTTTTCTATAAAGTGGCCAGTTACGGTTATGTACGCTTCACAAAAGCTTCCTTTGAAAATTAAACTCCAGGAATACAAACAAGCCAAAGCTAGGTCTTCTTCCACCTCAGGGAAAACCAAAAATCTAAGGATATTATATAACAAGGAAAATGTTGGGTATGTTAATCACCATCACTACAAGGTGGCATGTGTTACCATGGACTTAGACTTAGATGCTCAGGTTAAATATTTCTTAATTTTAAAGAGACGAGAAAAATGGAGTCAACCTTAAATTGGCACTAAGGAAGGAAACAGACCCTTAGGGTAATAAGATGACATTTTTCCTTCTCTTGGCATCATTAATTAAAGCTAGCTGCTGGCAATTCAGAGACGTTGTACTAAAGTTTGAAGACAACAGAGCTTGCTATGAAAGTAGAAATAAGCACTAGAAACAAGCACCTTATATCCTAATCAGATGTCCCAAGGAGTAAAACGAGGTTTACAAGGTAAATTTTGGTTTCGGTATAGATGGACATGGAGTTGGACCCAGCAAGTATTCATGGAGTCAGAGAAAGAGAAGGATGTAGAAATGGGAGGTGGGGGAAGGGACAGGACAGACTATTACCACCAAGAGAAATTTGCTCAGTTGTTAACCCTTTAAAACAACAACAAAATAAGTATGGGTAATATTTTAAACACAAATGTGCGTGCACACTCCTTCCAATATGACAGAGTGAAAAAGATCTGCGCAATTATAAATAGTAGTATTTGTTCCTGAAATATGACTCCTTTAGAAAGATTTCCTTTCCTTATACGTGATTTAACTAGTCTTAGAATTTGTTTACATTCTCAAAAACACACAAATGTTTATTGCACATCAGATACTCTGCAGTCATGAAGGATACAAAGATAATCAAGAACTATCCCAACTCTCTGAAAGCTTGAACATCACGTGGACACAGCCTAGACAGCAATGACCACTCAACCCTCTCCCCACCCAAACACAGGCAGCAAAATCACATATTGATTATGTGGATTTAAACCAATTCTGCGGAAGGAGCACTAAGCTAGTAGGATAGATCTAGCAAGGCATTTTATAAAGATTACACCCTAGAAGATTCTCTCATTGCAAATCAAAGCCATTGAGCCTAAAGCAAAAAAGAAATTATTATTAATATAATTTGATATTTACCTTATTCTAAGGGGGAAAACCCCACTTATTATTACAGTCTCCTCTTAAAATTTTCCAATAGCAGAAATTAACCAAATTCACTCTGAAACAAGTAATTTTTGGTTGATGTCTGCCAGGGCCAGCCAAGGCCCCAACCAACCATAAAATGAGAAGGGAGGAGAAGAAGGGAGAGAGGGTGCAGGGAAAGTGTGGGGTGATAGCAGTACAAAGGAACACTCAATTCCCATCTTAGTCAAAACACTATGCACTTTTAATTGAGCTAAGCAGCCAAGTGAGGCACTAACATCAAGGAGCATTCTGCATAAAGAAAGACATGTCTAACAACCCCCACATAAGCATTCACATGTGAACCATAAGTGACATTAATGGCTGTCACCTCCTTCACTAACCAGGTGACTCCGAACTCTCACAATTCCAGTATTTAATGCCTTTCATGTGACATGCCAAGAACCAGTGTGTATGTGTTCACTCCAAATTTCATTAAGGAAGAATCAGGAACGGGTGCAATATTTCCAAGAGGGTCAGAAAATGCTGAAAAAGGTCAGGGCAATGTTTAGATTTATCCCTTGAGGGTGTGAAAAGGCCAGGAAGGCAAAAGCATGTGACAGAGACATTCCTGTTTAAAAGACTAGCAAGAGCTGTGATGGAAGAGGAAGGGAAGAAACTGGTACCCAGCAGTTTCCGTGGCAACCACAAAGCATGCTAGACCATAATTTGCATGGGAGGTGGAAGTGATATCCCTGCAATCTGATCTCCGAGGTAACAAAAAAAGGAAATGGCCACAGCAGTAATAAAGCCGCCTCAAATGAAGTTCTAGACGTTTTCCTAGATAATAAATAAATGTGGCAGAAGCCTGTGTGCTTACCAGGAGCCTTAAGCAAATTATGGGGGTGGATGCTCGCTGGCATGAATGTTCTGCCAATGTTTAAGCCTGCATAGGACACATACATTCCAAGGCAGGGCTCGTGTTTTTCATTCCTTCCCTCACACTACAACCCACGTGCACTCACACCCTCAGGGCAGTGGTATGGTGCCGGTTTATGCAGAAGAAACGAGTACCTAACAAAGACCTTTCTAGACGGTGTCCCAATTCTAGCAAGAAAAGGAACTTGTTAAGGAAAGATGACTTCGGTTTCGCTTATGAAAACACTTCACGCACAATTCTGGGAAGGTAAGTGTAAATGGTAAGTTTAAAAATGAATTGCACACAGCCAAAAAGAGCCGCCAGAAAGACACATTCCTGCTTTACATCCCTACAAAGTGCTAGTCCAAATCTGTCAAGGTGCTGAGGCATCTCAAATTACCCAGGCCAGATATGCGGTGCTACAGCGCACAGATAAACACATACACACTTAAAAATGGAAATTCCGTGACGACGTTAAAACTTGTGACATATAAATTTATACTATAAATAAGCGTTCAGATTAAAACCATAAAATGACAGTGATAGCTTTCAAATAGTACAATCCCCCCCGAGTCCCTTTTAATTAGCCTAGAACCTCTTATGTTTAAGTTACCTCTTCCTTTGAGGTTAGGAAAAAAAAAAAAAGGCGAGGAAGATTGGGGCTTGTTTTTTGGGTGAAGTCAGGAACTCCTCTTGGAGCTTGTCTGCTCCCTACTATGACTAAGGAAGCTAATGTTGCCATTCCACATTCACACAACAATATTGATTCAGTGCCTCTAAGCACATCTGGCCTTAGACTGATCTGTACACAAGGATACCAACCTCCTACTCTAGTGTGGAGATCGGTTATCTCATTTAATTCTAAAAACCACCTGGGCTGTTGGTTATTTCAAGTCTGCCTAGCTGGGACTGGCCAAGGCACAGCCCACCCAACAAACGTGTGTCCTTTCAAATATCAACTAACCATCCTGCCTCAAGCTCACCACACAAAAGAAGTTAGTAACCAAACCCTGCCCTCTCCTAGCCCTCTTGGAATATCGGTCAGATAGAGAGAATGGCTCTGAAGCATGCAGGCCTTCCAGAAGGAGGCTACTTACTCACAGAAGCACAAGGAACCCTTCGCTACTCAAACCTCAGCCCCCATCCAAGGATTACCAAGATGCACAGCCTCACGGCCCCTGGCAAACAGCCCAGCACTCAAGATGCTCATTGAGTTATTAATATAACTCCTCTGCACCCAGCTACAGGTGCTGGGCTTGTCTCCCTGAGAAACCCATAGCTGGCAGCTCCCATCGTGCTCGGATAGGAAATCCAAGAGGCCTGACTTATCCAGAGAAGCATGGCAAGAAGGAAAGGGTCTCTTCCTCCCCTTTTACTCTTGCTCCCTCCCACACAGGGAAAAACGAAGTGCACAAGTCACCTTATTGAAGTTGCCCCAACTTTCCCAGACATTTCACTAGTCACTCAGCCTGTGTCCCACAGACTTCACATATCCTTCCTTCTGCAGCAGCCTTCGCACTGTGTCTTAGTCTGTTTAGTGCTGCTAGAACAGAATACCGGGAGTGGGTAATTCATAAATAACAAGAAATTTATTTCTCACAGCTCTGGAGCCTGGGAAATCTAAGACTGCAAGACAGGCATCAGGTGAGTGCCTTCCTGCTGTGTCATGACATGAAAAAAGGCATCACATGGCAAGAAAAGAGACAAAAGGGAGCCAAACATTTCCTTGTATAAGGAACCCACTCAATGGATCTATTCAAGAGGATGGAGTCTTCATGACCTAAATGCCTCCTAAAGGTCCCACCTCCCCAACACCTCTGCATTGGGGATCAAGTTTCTAGCACACGAACTTCAGGGGAAACATTCAAACCACAGCACACTGCAAATGAAATTATTTGCTTCTCTGTCTTCCTTGAATACAGATTTCCAGCTGCTCAAATAAGGCTTAATCAATCATCTTTAGTTCTCAGTACCTGACAAACTATTTGCATGCATTTGCATTTACAAATTAGCATCCATGGACACTTATTCCTTGGAGGTCACATTCCCCTGAAGGTTAAAATAGGATCACTTTGCCCAGACACCAAAATTTTCAGGCCACTCAAAAACCATAATCTTTGATCTCTCTTTATCATCATGAATCATGATGGTTCTTCACTGATTTACTCAAGGTAAGTAGAAATTATGTACTGACTCTTTACACCAGGAGTTTTATCTCCTAAGCAAAGTATGGTCTTCCATGCCTCAGTTTTCTTATCTATAAAGTGAGAATGATAATAAAATGACCTATCTCAAAGGTTTTGCTGAGAGAATTAAATGAGCTAATATGTAAAGAATTACAAACAGTGGTCAGGCCGTAAGTGCTGTGTGTTTGCTGGTTTAACATCAACACGGCCACCCTTCAAAGTTGGCATTCTTTCAGAGGACTGACCCTCCTCCCATGGACAGAGCAGATTCAAAACCAGTGTACATGAATCTCAAATCTTAATTTCTCCTTTCTCCTGATGCCTGATCAAAGGTCTATTATAAGATTGTGCTAGGAAAGCATGTTCCACCTTAAGCCATCAGATTCCAGGGATCACTGAGGGTCAAGGCCTCCCAGTGTCTCTTCCAAATCAACACAGGGCAAGAAGGTCTTGAAGATCAGGAGGCATCAGAGATGGACACATGCTGGTCTATACACGGCTGTATGCCTCCCAGGGACCCAGAATCACTTTGAGAGTTTAGGAATGTGGGCTCGGAAGTCTAAGCAACATGTCCTGGCCACACTGCCCAGAATAGGGAACTGAGGAGGCCCGACCACTAGGGGAAGAGGAGGATTGTCCAAGGAGAAGAGTGCTTTGAAAAAACAGGTAAGGAGACTCCACCCAAGGACAGGGAATCTGAAAACAGCAGGGCCATAAAGTGCAACTGCAGTTGCAAAGGCCCTAAACACTGCCTGACAGATCTGTTTCCCACCACCTCCCTTACCATGCCCCTAAGGAAAGACAGAGGCCAGCAAGGAGTGGAGATGAGAAGTGACCAGCTTCCTCAGCTCCTGTATCAGAGAGATTCCACCCAGGATAAAATGCAGGCACTCAGTCCAGAGTGAAGTCAAGCATACAGAAGTACCTCTCAACCACAATTATCCTGATCTGGGTGGTAACAATTTGTCTTTGCTTCACCTAGAGGCACAGAGCAGAAGGTGAAGGAAAACCTTCAAAGGGAACCTGCACTCCTTCCTGCCATTTAAGCCACAGAAAGCCCCTGATGCATGTCCCATAAAGGTGAACCCTAAATACCAGACTGCCATGGATCCATCACACAGGAACAACGTGCCCCAACAAACCATGTTCCCCACTCGGTTCCAAACTCTTCCTTCTATGAAGTGGAACACTACCTCCAACTTCAATCCTTCGGGATTCAATATTTGCATGATTCTTCCCAATAGACAAGACCACCACCCTGCCCCCACCCCTATAAAAACCACCTGGACCTCAGCTTTCCTTCCTCTGATGACAGACTGTACTGTACTTCTGGACCTTGATAGAGAGGTTGCCTGGCACTTTTAGACACTATTCACGTGCACAGTCAAGTAGGCCTAACACACAAGAAGATACTGATGGACTCAGACAAGACACTGATGGACTCAGATGCTTCACTAATGAGAAAGAAGGATTACTTTCCTATAAACTGGAACAATGCAAGATTGTTTTATAACCCCAAAGTAGAGGCACATGACTGGTAATCTGCCAAGCAGTTAAAATTCCAACACAGGAAGGAGGAGAGGCGGAAGCCCTAAAATATTTCATGTGCAAAACCCAACAAACGTAATGTTTATGTGAGCAGCTTCATCTGTTCTACAAACAGCAACCGTGAAGCTCTATTTCACAATGGAGAAGCGGAGGTGTGGAGACACACAATGTCTTAGGTACGGAGGCGAGGGGACAGAACTTATCATACTGCAGTCTGAACTAAGGGCTTTTGCTACAGGGGAAGAATGCGACCACGAATGTGGGTAAGCAGCATGTGGCACCCTCCAGGAAACAGAGCCTGTGAGTACTTCAGAGGCGAAAACCTCTGGCATGCTCACAAACACTGCCTTGGCTCTACTCTCTCCAACTGCAGACTTCTAACCCAAGGACCTCACTTGCACCTTGGGGACTTCAGCTCAAGGTGATGGTTCCCCTCCCAAACTTGGACTAGTGGGAAAGGTAAATATCTACAACCAGGCACTATAAGGTGAGCCAAGACTTTTACCTTGCCCCTCAGACCAGCAACTCCAGTCAACTGGATAAAAAGTGAAGACAATGTATATACTCCCAGAGCAAGAGAAGAACAACCCACCCACTAAAATCACAGAGTACACTCCCAGACCTCCTTGAACAGCTCCCTAACACAAGTCAGCCGGATCCCAACTGCTCTCACATCCAAGCTGCCCGTGCTCACAGGAGGCATGAACCTGCAACACTCGAGGACTCCAGAGACAATTTCAGAAGCTGCATGTGCTTTGCTCAAGATAAAGTTTTCCCCCTCTCTATCTACTGCATGGTTTACACTGAAGAAAAAAATTCCATTTATTTCATAAAAGAAGGAATACAACCACTGGCAGAGAAGAGATTGTTTACTAGGTGACGAGATCTGAGGAGCCGCAGACATGACCGCACAAAGGTACTTAGTGCGGGCAGCTAGGGGCCTGCCACGCTTCAGCTCACCAAGCAAGCTGCTGGCCCAAAGGAATGCCCTTTTAATGTGTCTGTCCAGAGGAGGCACCTGCAAAAAGACCTACCTTTGATACACCTTAAGGAAGGTGCTATAGCAACAGTCCAGGCATTAAAGATATGAAGACTTGGGTTCAAATCCTGTTAAATCAACTGTAAAGTGGGGACAATGAAACCTTAAAAACAGGTATTTCAAGAGAATTAGGGTAGCATTTTTTTAGCACAATATGTTAAATGTGCTAAGGGGTAGTTCTTCCTATTAGCAACTGATAGAGTCAGATTCTTCTATAGCTTCAAAGAAACGTAAGGATTTCTAATTGTAATAGGCCTTATTGTGGAGTGAAGTTTACCATTTATAGGTCAAATACTTCTTTATTAATTTTGAAATGCTGTCTCATTGGGTTAGTGCTGACTTATGCTATCCACTTTTTTCTTTTCCAAAGAACTAAAGAAACAAAATGAAAAACTTATGACCATGGCTAAGATACAAAGCAAATGCAGTAATTACCATTTCCTGAAGGTCTCTCTCGCGTGAGCTTTCTCTCATTCAACATTAAAAAAGAAGAAGAAACTTCTAGCTTCTAGCTAACATGGAGTAATAGGGACAGGAGTCACCTCCTGCCTGCCTGAAAGAACTGAAAATCCAGAGAAGCCAGTGGGCATTACAACAATGAACTGTGATCCCTGAGAGATGGGAAACAAGTGATTCTTCAGCGTACTGCCTTGAGAGAATTCTCAGGCTGCAGCAGAGTTAGGAGAAAGGCAGGCAGAATCTAGAGAAATCTGACATGAAAAAGACAAGGGGCGGCCAAGGTGAGCAGAACATGTAAGACAGAGCACTATAAGGCCAGAGGCACACAGAGAACGCTGGAATCTGCCAAGGAGGGTAGCTCCTCAAGCCTTCAGCTGAGTACCAGAAAGCACTTGTGTGTTAGGAATCTACCCAAGGGAAAGAAAGGATCAGAGGGAACAATACCCAGCGGCCACACAGGGCCAGGAATAGTGCTGCTTCCTCCTAGTACAAGTGCTAAACATCAGAATTTTCAGGACAACAGCAGTGGTCCCCAATCTTTCTGGCACCAGGGATCATTTTCATGGAAGACAATTTTTCCATGGACAGGGGTGGAGATAGGGGTGGGTGGGTGACGGTTCTGGGATGATTCAAGCACATTACATTTATTGTGCAGTCAAACCTCTCTGCTAATGATGATCTGTATTTGCCGCTGCTCCCCAGCACTAGCATCACTGCCTCAGCTCCACCTCAGATCCTCAGGCATCAGATTCTCATCAGGAGCACGCAACCTAGATCCTTCGCATGCGCAGTTTACAGTAGGGTTTGCCCGCCTATGAGATTCTAACGGCGCTGCTGATCTGACAAGAGGGGGAGCTCAGGTGGTCATGCTAGCTGATGAGCAGCAGAGGTAAATGCAGAAGCAGCTTCCCTGGCTTGCAGGCAGCTCACCTGCTGTGCAGCTAGATTCCGGCCTGGGGGTTGGGGACCACAGAAGTAAAGTACTCATAAGGGTTTTGCCCAAGCAGTGAGGAAAATATTGCCCTATAGTAAACACCGCTCAGGCCCTACTTAACGAAGCATAAAAGCAAGATCCAAACAGATCAAACTGTTTCCTAATAGCTTAATCAGATTCCAGAACACTCAAGAATATGTAGAGAAATATGAATATTTTCCACACCCACCCAAGGAAAATTTGCAATGCCTGACATCCAAAAAAATTATGAGACAAGCAAAGGAGCTGGAAAACATGACTGATAATGAGCAGGGGAGGGGGAATGAATCAATCCCAAATGACCCATAAATAACACAGATGACAGGATTAGCACACAAAGATACTACAACATCTATTATAACCATATTCTATAAGTTCAAGAAGGTCAGAGCAAAGATTAAGCATATCAGCAAAGACACTGAAGACTATTAAAAGGTCAAAATCTAACTTCTAAATATAAAAGCAATGCCTGAGATGAAAGATATACTCACCAGGTTTATAAGCAGATACTGGGTATAAATTATCTAAAAATAAAACATAAGCCCAAAAAAAAGACTAGGAAAAAAAATGAACAAAGCACCAGTGACCTGTGGGACAATGTTAGACAGAGTAATATATGTGTAAATCAAGTCCCCAACGGAAGAAAGAGGAACAGATGAAAAATACTGAAATAATAAATGCCTCCAATTTTTCCAAAATGAATGAAATCTTCATAACTAATACGCTCAATGAACCCCAAAAGCACAAGAAACATGAAGAAAAACTACACCAAGTCGTATTATAGCAAATTTCTTAAAACCAATAATGGACTGAAAAGTAAACTGGGGAAAATAATTCTTCCTAAAAAGCTATAAGAACGACAGCAGACTTCCTGTCAGAAACGATGCAAATCAGAGGACAGGAGAGCAGCATCATGACAGTACTGGCAGGAAACTACTATTAACCTACAGTTCTATACCCAGCAAAAAACAACTTTCAAAAATGGAGGTGAATTCTTACAACCGTAAGTGATTCTTCGATTATCATGAAATGAAAAGATTTTCTAGAGACCTTCTCAGACATACGAAAGCTGAATAATTCCTCCATCACCAACAGACCTATTTTTAAAATGTTCAAATGGTTCAAGCAAATACTAAAGGAAATGATACCGGGCCAGGCGCGGTGGCTCACGCCTGTAATCCTAGCACTCCGGGAGGCCGAGGCAGGTGGATCATTTGAGCTCAGGAGTTCGAGACCAGCCTGAGCAAGAGCGAGACCCCGTCTCTACCAAAAAAAATAGAAAGAAATTAGCTGGACAACTAAAAATATATAGAAAAAATTAGCCGGGCATGGTGGTGCATGCCTGTAGTCCCAGCTACTTGGGAGGCTGAGGCAGAAGGATTACTTGAGCCCAGTGAGGTTGCTGTGAGCTAGGCCAATGCCACGGCACTCTAGCCAGGGCAACAGAGTGAGACTCTGTCTAAAAAAAATAAATGAATGAATGAATGAATAAATGGAATGATACCAGAAAGACATCTCCATCCACAGGAAGGAAAGAACATCATAAATGGCAACTATGTGGGTAAATTAAAAGAGGTGACAGGTTAGCTAAATCCACATTTACTTTGTATTTATTTCCACATTTTCAGTGATCAAAGGTACCACCTAATATTCTATTTCTCGATTTTGCCCCTTCTTTACGTTCTATGAATAGATAGCATATTTAAGTCATGATAGCTCTAAACTTTAAAATTACAATAGTATTTCTCTCTTCTTTGTAGAATACTTAAGGTTGCAAAAGCAGAATATTCTGCAATAGACCAGTCAGTGGAGGCTTCCAAACCTATTCGAAAGTTAAGAGAAATATACCTTAAGCTATTTGTTGCTTGTTTTGCTTTGACTTTTATTTTTTTGGCAGTAACATTTTTGTTACAGGGACGTGTAAAAATTATTTAGGCATTTAGAATTCTAGTTCTTAAAGATGCTCACTTGAATAACCGACTTTATAACAATGCATACTGTCAAGCAAGACTCCTATACATCTGGAGTTATCTTCCTTTCAAACTTGACGTAGGAAAAGTATTTTATACCAACAAAATAACTCAGAACAAAAAGAATAAGAAACTCAGTAACACAGATAATTCAGCTGTGAACATGATACTAGTTAAAAGCCTGAGATGATTCTTACCATTTTCATATCCAGAAGCTAAACTATACTCAGTTTTGACATCCATACACTTCCAGTGATTCTTGGCATTCAAAATACAATCTACTGGAAGAGGAATGTGTTTGAACTCAGTAAGTCTCTTTTACCGAAGGCCTAACTAAAAACAGTAGCTCCTTGTTTAATAAAATGGAAAATTTGTATCCCTGCAAAGGCACTGTCTGCATTGTTTTACTAGTTCAACAAAAACTTTCAGAGTTTGCTTTGTGAAGTGTGTTAGCACACAAAATGCACTGTACACTTTAAAAGAATACAAGGCTCTGAGAGTTAACAAGGAATCTCAGCATTGGGCACTCGGGCCCGCCCCACGAGGCATATCGAGATGACTACTGTGTGAATAACCATGATGGAATCTGTTCACCAACACCCTGTTTTCACAAATTACAACCTCTACCGACTCCTGTCTGCTCCATGCAAGCAAATACCGGGCCACACCAACCTCTGGGGAGGAAAATCACACCACACACCACAGTGCCTTTCCTGTGACTCAATCACCTCAAAAGAGGGAGACGTGCCCACACTTTTCCACCTGCCTACAGATAGCTGCGGTGGGGTGGCATGGAGGAAAGATGTAAATCGTAATTTGTATAAATCAGCAACACTATGAAACACGTCTGAGAAGTCTCCACCGGACATGCATATTAACATGTAACACAGTTTAGCTAGGCAAAGTGGTTTGCTCCTTTCGTCCCAGCTACGTGGCAGGCTGAGGCAGGAGGATTCCTTGACACCAGAAGTTCGAGACCAGCTTGGAAAATGCAGTGAGACCTTGTCTAAAATTTAAAAAAAAAAAAAACAAAACACCCATGACCACATGTAGCAATTCATGTGTCACATACACTGACAATGGCTAATAATGTCAAACACAGAGAATGGTCATTATACACCTAAAAGAACCTGCTCAGGCCACAAGCCACCACCTGGTAGCTAGTTACTGCTGCCTCGCACATCTCACAAATGAGCAAGCTGAGGCCCAGAGATATTACATAACCTGCCCAAGGGCACTTAACAAGTGAATGTTCAAGCCATAGTACGAAGCCAGACAGTCTGGCTCAAGCCTGTGCTCACAATCACTGTAACGCAACACAGTCTCCATGAGACTCCCTTAAGAACCACTATTGTCTTTACATTCTTCAACCCTTTTAGATAAAATATAAACAGGTACTCTTGCTCTCTATTTGAGGGGCCAATTCGAACGAACTCTTTCTGAGCATTCATTTTGACCTTCCACTGACTTGTACCTAAATGCATACCATCACTAAATTCCCCGTACAACACCCTCTTTTTCACTTGCCATACAGGTAATCCACATTCCCATAACCAGCCTTCCAAAGAGTTTCTCACCATCACTACACACCTGACTGACCAAAATCTGCCCTTTCTGGTTTTTGCAAATATTGACATACTTCTGGAGGAAACGCAAATTTTACAAGAGGGACTAAGCGAAACAGAATGGGCAAGATAAGAACACGAAGGGGCTGACTGAAATCTCTGTAGTATTATCATTCTAAACAACAAAAACTGTATTAATGTAAAAAACCACCTCATCTGTCACAGTGCTTAAAAGAAAACCAACACCAAAGACAAAATAAAACCAAACAATGACAAAACCACTCAGCCCCCAAGGTGAGCCGAGTGTCCCACCAGCACAGAATCCTTCTGCTCATCTGTGGTTGGGCTGCCCTGTCCATCAAACAGAGAGCTTCTGATGACAGGGTCAGCTTTCACTTTTACCAAAAGTGACCTCATGATCTCAGATGATGACATTTTAATGGCTGGGTAAAAAGATATCAGTTTGGGGTGCTGTGGTTTCCATAAAGAAAAACTCAGGAAAAGAATCAGAAACTTGGGAAGAACACAAAATCCTACACAAGTCTGGATTGTATCTGCTAGAAAGATTTCCATTTCAAGTAAAAGCAATAGCACCAAGTATATAGAACAAAACACAGCTTAGTGGGTTTCCTGTAGAAAAATTAACACTTTGTAAACAGATGTATGTTTTAACTGAAGACTTAAAATCATATTATAAGTATCATCAGGTAAATGTAATTGATTCAATTTGCAGGTTTTATTTTTCATAAGAAGGAAGTGACTCATATATAATCCCTCTTCACTCTCCCCCTTCCCTCTCTCCCTCTACTCTAGACAAAAGGCATATTAGGTGATGATCTTAAAGTAAGGTACCTTCAAGGATGTGCACAGCAGGAATAATTAAGTGTACAATAGCTAGCAACTCGTATCATTTTTTAAAAAAATAGAGAATGCTTTTTCCAAAGCAAACACATAAATCATGACTCTACGCTATGGTTTGAATGTGTCCTCCAAAATTCAAGTGTCAGAAACTTAATCCCCAATGCCACAGAGCTGAGAGGTAGGACCTTTAAGGGGTAATAAGGTTATGAGAGCTCAAGAATGGAATAACGTCATTATCTTGGGAGTAGGTTTGTTATAAAAGTGAGTTTGGTTCTCTCTTACCATGTGATACCTTCTGCCATGCTCTGGTGCAACAAGAAGGCCTTCTCCAGATGTGGCTCCTCAATCTTGGACTTTCCAGCCCCCGGAACTGTGTATGAGCCAATAAACTTCTGTTTTTTAAAAATTACCCAATCGTAGCTATTGTAACAGCATAAAACAGACTAAGTCACCCTGGATTTTTAGAATTCCGTGTTTTTTCCCCAGAAAGTCTAAATGCCAAAAAAGAATGCAAATGGTCAAACTTAAAACATGCTCTTCCCATGTATATGTGACATTTAGGGAATTTAAGACCCATGAGGGGAAAAAAAGCATCTGGTCAACAATCCACCCAATGCTTGAATTCACATTTCAAAATAACTACTTTAAGCAGTTCCTCTGGGCTTGACTTCAGTACACTCCATCAACTTATTAGAAAAGGAACTATACAGTGAAATGAAGGAACGCTGAGCACCACAGTTTGAACATTACACTGATCAAGGTCTAGGAATTCAGTTCCAAGTTATTCACCCTGCATTAGAAGGCAGGGTCATACCAAATCCACTAAATACCAAGGTGAGATCGAAACAAATGAGTTCTTCAAGGCCAGAAACTATTAAAAGTTATTTATTTTATACCTGTCATACACCCTACAACACTGTAAGAAATGTGTGCCCTAATAACACTACCTGTTTGAAAGCTACAAAAACCTCCTCCTGTAATGAAGGTCACCCCAGACCAGCAAAATCTACCCTATCAAACCTTAATCCAGGCTAGGCATGGTGGCTGACGCCTGTAATCCTAGCATGCTGGGAGGCTGAGGTGAGAGTATCATTTGAGGCCCAGAGTTTGAGATTGCAGTGAACTATGATGATGCCACTGCCTGAGCAACATAGTGAGACCCCCTCTCTTTAAAAAAAAAAAAAAAAAAAATTAAAAATTTGCTGGGCACGCTGGCACATGCCTGTAGTCCCAGCTACGTGGGAGGCTGGGACAGGAAAATAGCTTGAGCCCAGGAACTTGAGGTTGCACTGAGCTATGATGATGCCACTGCACTCTAGCCTGGGCAATGGAGTAAGACTCTATCTCAAAAAAAGGAAAAACAAAACCTTAATCCACATATGAATGACCCTGATAGACTTCATTAGTAGAATGTGACCATAACAAAATTAATTATGTTGCAATGAATCCTTAATTCAGTAATACAAGATATTTGGCATATCGCTAATTAAAAGAGGATTTGCAATGATTAGTTCCCCTTAAACTATCTCTGAAAAGAGTTTCCCTTTTCCACTGCCCTGGACACACAGCTGCTACATAACACAACATTCCCATGCAAAGAGGAAGTCAGCAGCACTGTCATCTAAGAGAGACAATAGGAGTTAGGGACAAAGAGTCACCCCTCCAAAAGAATGAAGCCTGCCGACATTCGACATTCGTAATTGTATCCTCATGCTGACCAGATCTCAGCCAGAAGTGGGGGTGACAGACAGCCACGCAGCTAAAGGAGTGGATGCCCAGACACAGGGAATTCTGT
Organism: Propithecus coquereli; assembly: GCF_000956105.1. NCBI lineage: Eukaryota > Metazoa > Chordata > Mammalia > Primates > Indriidae > Propithecus > Propithecus coquereli. The sequence continues at coordinate 3,935,702 of NW_012144300.1, forward strand.
TCCCCAAATGGAGATGAAGGTTGATGCCAGATGCATGAACACTCGCCCATGTTGGAGGCATGGATAATATTATCACACATTCCAATATATTTACTGACATGATTTTTTACACATCCTTGAAATCCCTCTCTTGTGATGATTCATTTTTCAAATTGGAGCAGGGAGAATGTTTGTTATGGAGTATCTATAATATAATAGGTTCATTACTTAGAACTTAGACACTCTTTTTAAAAGAATGATGTGCAAAGCCTACGATGCTGGCAGTTCCGTCTTACATATGCTTGCTAACTATACTAATAACAAATCACATGACATCTTCTAAGACAACACAAAGGATTAAGAGAAAATGAGGGTGGAAGTTAATACAGAATCCATGAATTGTGGGCTATTTAAACAAAGACACTTAATGATGGAGGAAAATGAACTAAGACTTTGAGCTATGCATCTCAAATTTCAGACCCAAAGGCTGCTCTGGCAAGAATTTTACATAACTCCATATGGCTAACTTGTCCTTTTCTCTTAATTTCCACTATACTCAGTTCTTCTGTAGACACACAGATACAGACTGTTTCAAAAAAGTAACTATACTTCTCCAGAAGGGGTAAACGAAGACAACCAGGTCAGGGAGATTTTTTTTTTTCTTTTCCTCAACCTCTCAAATGAACCAACTCTAAGAAAAAGTCATGAGGAGAGTCATCCAGGAAAACATTGAATATAAGATATGAAATATAAATTCTAAAGGGGGAAAAAAATGAGGAACTACCACATAAGATACAAAATAGGACAGAAATCAGCAAAGGGTTTTAAAAACATCCAATTAGAAGCATTATTATATAATGTCACTGCCATTGTTTGACCATGAACCCACAAACTATTATCACACCACTATAGCCGACTTCTTCATCAAACTATCTTAAACTTATTTAGGAAAGTCATACAAAAATAACTGCTATTATAACTTAACCAATTCCACAGCTACAAACTCGGAACTTGGTTAAACAGCGATGGTCAGAAATACACAGTGTAATTTTTGCTTTCCTGGCAAGGGAGAAAAACTTTAAGAAATACCACACATTTAATTCTACAAATTATTAGAAATATCTGTCTTCAAAACCAGCAAAACACCACCTAATACATTCCCCCAAGACTACTGCTGCTGAGAATGAATGAAAATGAATAGTTAAGACAGGTGTCGCACACTGGGGGCTCTCTGGCTAAATCTTCCAGCAGGAACATGTTTTATTTGGTCCATAGCACTTTCTGTTTATTCATTTTTAATTGTAATTACTGGACCATACTTAGAAATCAGGGCATTTGATACAAAACCCATAATTCTGGCTCCTCTATAAAAATCAAGTAATTGGGTGAGTGGGCCCACATTTGCTCCCACGTGGCAAAAACTGGCACCTGAGTTTGCAGTCTCTGATTTAGGTACCAATATTTTCAGCCTTGGGTACTAACCTTTTCCTCGACGGCCCTTCTTCAAAATCTGAAGAACTAACATCGTTGCTAGTAGAGGACACCTGGGATGCATCGTCCTTCTCATTCTCTGACTGTTCTGATGCTGGTCCTAATCCCTTAGACTGGTCATTACCAAGGAGCCCTACAGGTGAGAAAAGGGGACAAACACTTAAATACATCACATCAGGAAGCAGCACTTTACCACAGTTAACCCTGCACAATGGCTGATGAAGACAGACAAGAGTATGGAGAGAAGAGAATTTAAAAGCACATACCCCTTTTGAATGGGTGGAGAAAAGTAAAACCTCATCTTATTTTAGACCATTTAAAAGAGTGAAATGCCTAACAAGGAAACAAATTTCAACAGTAGGAAATTCAAGCAGAAATTTGGAACAACAATGCTGTAGTTTCTAAAAGTACATAAACATGTTTTGTGGCTGGGGGATGGAAAGCAAGAGTATCAATTATTAACAAATCAAACTAGTTATTCTTGAAGTGCTAAATATTTAACCTAGAGAGACTGGAATCCTTTTTGGAATTGCCCGCAGCAATCAGTACCAGCCACACATGAAAAGGCAACCTGACTTCGTAGCCACATCTTAGCTGTTAACTAGAAATCCTACTATACTGCTTTTCTTCATAACCATCCCTGAGATTAGACTGTAACTAGATTTGCCTTTGATCATCTCAAAGGACAATGATTCTCCATGACTGCAGATACATAGGACTTCCAGGCATTATTAGGACAATCTTGGTGCCTGTGGATGTTCTTTTATTAACCAAAATGTAAAAAGGTCCAAGGAAAGGGGCCTGCTGGTCCTCAGAAAGCTCTCCACGCAGTTATTTACTAAGTAATATACAAGTATCTAAACAAGCAGTAAGGCCACACTAGGGAGTAAAAGCTAAATGAGAGGTTGTCTTCTAGCACTCTAGCTCCCTACCTCAGCATAGGTTCTACCAAGGCGAAGTTTCCACTGATACAGTGTCCACGGCAAATGGATCCCGCATCTAGTCACCTGCTTGATGGGCAACCAGAGCTGGCAGCAGCAGCAATGCTAGCACAGCATCTGCAGTTTCACAGTGTTTGACCTTGAAGTCAAAAGTACAGGGTGGCCCCTTGATTTCTGATCTTCCGCCAACTTTGTGAATACTTCATTTCCCTGTATTAAGTGTTTTTGATTAAGTATCCCAAGAAGTGGCTCCTGTCAAGTGGCACTAAATACTATATAGAATACTATATTTCACGTATTTGGTTAGAAGTTTCTAAATGACTATAGTACACCTCAAAAAAATCCTTGGGACTTGGCCTATTTATGCGTGCATTTCCCCAATTATCTATTCTTTACATCATTTCACAGTATGAGTAATAACACAGGTTGGAAATGTAATTATGCTGTAGTAAGTGAAATCTCATGGCTATTCACTTAGACTACTGTGGCTTTAAAAGTCATGACTACAAGGCCAAGTGTGGTCGCTCACGCCTGTAATCCTAGCACTTTGGGAGGCCGAGGCGGGAGGATCGTTTGAGCTCAGGAGTTCGAGACCAGCCTGATCAAGAGCGAGACCCCATCTCTACTAAAAAATAGAAAGAAACTATCTGGACAACTAAAAATATATATAGAAAAAATTAGCCAGGCATGGTGGTGCATTCCTGTAGTCCCAGCTACTCGGGAGGCTGAGGCAGTAGGATGGCTTGAGCCCAGGAGTTTGAGGTTGCTGTGAGCTAGGCTGACGCCATAGCACTCTAGCCCGGGCAACAGAGCAAGACTCTGTCTCAAAAAAAAAAAAAAAAAAAAGTCATGACTACAATATGGAAATGAAACATATATGACTCCCACACCCCCACCCCAAAAAGAAGAAAATGCAGGAAGGTTGCGCTGTGAGGCAAAGAGGAGACAAAATTGTGTGGACATCTAAGAATCGAAGTATCAAACTATGGCCAACACTTCAGAGAGATTAGAGCCCTCTTATCCATTACAGTAGCCACTAGTCAGGTGCAGCTATTATGCATTTGAAGCATAGTGAGTGTAAATAAGAAAATGAATTTTAAATTTTATAGTGAATGTAACATTTCGATAGTTTTATATTAATTAATTGTGGAACTATTTTGGATATATTAGCTTAAATCAAATATGTTAAAATTCATCTCCCTAATTTCATTTTTAGTGTGGCTCTAGAAATATACATACATAATAACAGAAATATTATATACATGGTTCAAAAAATATATTGATCAACACTAAATTAGAGCAAGTTAGTAATGTCACAGGGGGGTGGGGGTGGGGGCCTCTGCCCAATCAGTAGGATGATACATCCGCTACTTAACCAAGATTAGAAATTGGCCCAGGGACATAATATATATCTTATTTGTAAAAAGAAGAGAAGATGGATAAATCACCATACTTGAAAAGGATGGGAAATTGAAAATAAAAATCTTGGTCACAGAACTAAGTGTAAAACTCAACATAAAAAAAGGAGATGTACATTGCATATAAGTATACTCTAGGTTGAGTTCAAGCTTTGCTGTTTTCAATAGTGTATATATGTACATATGGAGAATAAAGCATGGAGGCAAAGGAAAAGAGGGAGGGATTCCGAATTTACCCACTCATTTACATAACACCTACTAGATGGCAGGGCACTGGGGAGACAGGTGTAATCAAACAAAATCTAAATTGTAGTGAGAGGAGGGAGACAAACACAGATGGACGAAGCACTCAGTAGTATGTGCAGAAAAGAATCGCTGCACATGTAGGGCAAGCGGAACGTGGTGTGGGAAGGTAGTGCATGTGACTCGGTGGAGCCAGCCAGCAAGCCTGCACTACCAAAACAGGAACAGGAAAGCTGGGATTTGCAATGTGCCTAAAAACAAAAACCAAAAACAGGTGGTGCTGATGGAGGAGAAGGAGACGGAGGAAGAGGAGGAGGTTGTTTAGAAGCTGTATTTAGAGCAAGGAGGAACTAAGGAAGGACCAGGTGCTGCCAGGAGCAGACTGGAAAGAAATGCTCCTCTACCCTTTGGCAGCTAACAGGAGCTGAAGTACTTGCTGAATTAGGAAGCAGTGAATGCATGAATCAATGACTGAAGAAATGATTTAGGAGTAGACTAACGTGAGAAAGTTAACCTCTTTGATGACAACGTCGCTCTTGTCTTTCTGACAAAAATAATCTCAGTGGATTGTAAAGTGAAGTGGTCTCAAACTTGATCATGCGACACAGTCAACTGGGCCTCACCCCTAACTGTCCCCTAGTCTAACACCTTTCCAGGAGATGCTCTTTGTGGCTCTGGCTGGTCCCAGGACCATATTTTGAGAACTACGTGCAGAGTCCACAACAATAAGAGAAACTGCCCTGAGCCACTAGAAAGCTGTGGGCAAGTGTGAATCACATCCCAGGGAACTGGTTATGATTGCACAATCTATCACAACACAACTCGCAGGGAGGCATTCAGACCCTAAGTTGGGTCTGGGCATTCGTCCACCTTTATCAGTAATTTTGTCATGAAGTTACAAGAGTCGGCTAATATGACAAATACAGACTCAAAAAAATGTAACAGGTTGGAAAACTGCATGTCTAAGAAGCATAAATGTAACCAGGCTTCTAATGTTTTATAATATCCCCCCTCCCCCCCGCCAAAATCAACTGTCTTAGCACAAATTCAGGGAAGCTGCATGAAGAGATTTTACGAGAAAAATACCAGGGAATATTAATTGACTGGATATGAGCTCAGCGCAAGGCAAAATAGTGGAGACTGGCCTGATACCAAGGCATGACTGAGCTATATTTAAGGGAACGAAAGCAGTGACTCCATCATCCCATGCCCTCAAACTCTTAACTCCAAGCTTTCCCTCCTTCCAAGGATTAACAATGAGCACCTGAACTAGAAACAACAGGGGTTGTCTCAATCAGATTCACTATCCAGAGTCAGAAAATGGGGCCCACACATAGGGCATTAATTGATTGTCATGCAAATTAAAGAACCACAGCTTTTTGTGGCCTTCATGAAGGGGCAGGATAGAGTTTGTCCTGCACACGATCTGCTTTTTCAATTTGAGTACTCCCATTCTGTACATAACTGCTGAGGAAAAAATTTACATTTATTTTTAGTTAGTCTACACGGCTGGATAAACCCAGGCTTCTTTTTCTATCCCGTCACCCCCCTGTACCTTTCTCAAATCTCCACTGCACTGACTACCTCATTTCATTTTGAACACTTTAATCCAAATCATACACAGCCTGCCCAATCCAAGACAGCCAGGTCAGCAAGATGGTATATGATGCCACAGGGCAGAAGAGCCATTATTATAACATTAGCCAAGCAATCTAACAGCTTGTCTAACAAAGCCTTGCCACCAATTGTTTAAATTATTATTTTTAGTCAATGAGAAATAATGAAATGGCACCCCTCCTTCGTACACTAGAGCTGTTTTTATCTTTTCAAACCCCTCCCCCCAACCCAAACCTTTGTTGGGGAGAGGAGGTTAAACAGAGGAAACTGAATGAATGGTCCAAAGATTCAGTCTCTCCCATTAGCATTTGTTCTCCTTTATTAATATTCAGTAGGTTGAACTTAAATTAAACCATGTCTATTGTCTTTCACAAAAGCAATAAATACGAGCTGAAAATTCCAAGTCACTGCAGCGAAGGTGGCTTAGGGACTGTGCCCGCAACCTCGGTTAGTCACCATCCGCTGACAGGAGCAGTGTGTCGTGGACCTGAGACCACTCAGCCACCACAAGACAGTGCTTGTTCTCACAGCGCAGAACTCTAAAGAAATCGAATACAACAGAACGCTGCCATCAGAGGCTGTGCACATTTAGGAGCTTTTCGCCCCATCTCCCGAATTAGCAAGAAATGAAAAGGCTTCTAAGGCCGCACAAGACAATACAATAAAACTGGCTTCTTTCTGAGTCTGGAACACCAGCAGAAAGGAGGGCCTAGGAATTCCTGTTGTTCTTGGAGATTGGAGATGTGTGCGTGACCACTTCCCTCTTGCCTTAACATTAAAGGGTTTGGGAAAATCAAAACACAAATTAGACCAAAGATTCCTTTAGCCGACGGAACTTCTAAGGAATTGATGAGAACTATAGACTTCAGAACACAAATGTATAAATACAAGATAATTCTTTTCTAACATCTGAACAGAAAGGACTAGGGCATGCAGACCTTATAATTTTATGATGTTTTAGACACAAAGACACTTCACCAGTCCTCTCCCATTAGCTCCACATACACGACAGAATATAAAACCAAAGGAAAACCCAATGCCTCTATTCCACAAAAGCAATGCCAAAAGAAGGGTTAAAAAGGAAGGGAAAAACAAGAAGGGCTTTGAAGCTGTTCCAGTGCTTCTAAAACATCTGGAGCACACCAACTTATTAGCATATTAGGGAGAGTCAATGTATTTAGCTTTGTTGTAGAAGAGATGCACAAAAGGTAATTCTGTATTATAGAGCCAAGGCCGTCTGTCACCCTGTCACTGTGAGACAAGGTATCACATTACATATTAAACAGCCAAGCATCCAAAGAGAGCTTTCATTCGCAGCAGCAATTTCTCTGTGTCTGTGTGTGCGCGGGCACAGCACTGAGTTGCTAGAAAAATTATAAAAGCGGCCCCCTTTGGTTGAGGGAGGACCCTCTCCAAGGTAATCAGAATGCATGGTTTGCTGCCATTACCAGTGAAAAATAAAGCTTATGTTCATTTAGATTTTAAAAGGAAGACTGGATTGTCTAGCAGGGTAGGCATTCTCATGCCGGGCAGGATCTGCCCCGGGCCAGCGTGGCAGAGGGTCTGCAGAGCCCGGCCCGGCCTGGTCCACCGACGAGCTCACCAGATCACACACTGACGTGGCTGAGAACAAATGCCAGTGGTGAGGCAGGATGGCAGTGGCACACTCATGGTCAACCAGGCGCAAATGAAAGTAGTTTCATACCTCGGCTTATGGGAGGTAATTATCCCTCTTCCCTATGAGAACAGCCCCTGAGCCGGCCAGCGCTCCCCTTTGTCTACTCTCAAATCAGCTGCGGAGATTTTCTGTTCTGGTCAAGAAAATGTAATCCAAAAATGCGCCCCACCTATGACCCCTCAAAACAGTCCAAGATATTGAAGGGCGGGGGAGGAGGCATGCACAGGTTTTTGTTAATTTAACCCCCCACCCCGCAAATATAAACACCGATTTATGAATCAGCAATCCCACAGGAGCCCTTTCGCCCCCACCACACTCCTTCCCCATGACGCGCCTTCCGCAATCTCAACCTCCTTTGCGTGCCCTTTTTTTTTTTTTTTAAGAAAAAGTGTTAGCTAAAAACCTGACGTGGTGACCACTATTAACATGGAAAGTTGGGCCACTGGGTAGGCAAGGAACATGTCTGGCCTTACTCCTTTTTTCCTATTTCAGAATCAAGGCCATGACCCCACAGGCATTTCCTCACCTTGAGCCATAAAGGAACAAGCCCAGCACATCTCATGTTTACGCACAGGGAAGGGCAGGCAGACCGTTGCCACCACTAAAGTGGGCTCTCTTCTGGAATAAGCGCCCACCTCCAAAAGACAAAAGACCTCTCCTTCCCACGCCCTAACCATAAGGAGAGAGAAAACACTCCGCATTGAGAAGCTCCAACAAAAACAAAGCTGACAGTTGAACTTTATTCAGTACAAAATCCCTTCGAAGGAAAGAACCATGATCTTTCAGAAAGATTTCTGATGACTGCAACTGTGAACATCATGTACTGTTTTGGCAAAACTCCCTTTCTTCTTTGGGGCAGGGGCTTGTCCTCCCTACTCTCTTTCCCTTTCTTTTCACTCCCTCTTCTGCCTTAATATGACTTTTATAACACTCGGAACAAGTGCAGTGCACTGAAGAATGATAATGACTGAATCAGGAACAACCACAATGCTCTCCAAAGACAAGTTCCCCTTCGGCACCCAATCGCCATGACTGCTCCACCCCAGGCCACAACTCCTCAAGGGCCATCCTTCACCCCTGACACACTGTTCATTTCAGTGACAAACCGGGCAAACACATACTACCCGGCAACCTAGTTAGAAATGCTCACCAAAGCACAAGTCCTTGGAATCCCCCAGAACATGCAACTCACTTCGATCAGCTAATGAATAGGGTTCCACAGCACGCAGGGCCCAGGAGTGACCACCTCCAAGGTCAAAAGCTGCCTTCCACGTTCAGAAGAAAAGTGATTAAAGGCAACAGTGGGCTAGGCTGGTGTGGAACATGAGCTGCAGAACAATGGCACCACTGCAGAGGCAGGGAACTCGGAGTCACATGAAGCAGAGGTAAACACAAGGGCATTTTTGAGAATTGTTTTTAGATAAATGAGACCAATATGTTCAAAGCCTTATGTTCAGAGAAACTGACATGCCAAAATTTGATTTTACATCTCATGGAATTTGCACTCCTCAAAGAGAGATTTCCCGATACATAGCATGTTCAGAGACAGCTAATGACATTCTACCCTTTAAGTAATTACAAGGTACCTGTGTGTGTGTGTGTGTTTAGGTCTTTAAAGCTCCATAGCATCATTACATTTACCCTACAAATGTAAGGTACCAAAAGCAATCAGCGCTTTAATTTTAGCAAGGCTCTCCCCAAAGGTAAGCAGAACTGACTTTACTTCCAATCAACTAGCGCCACAACGTTATTAGTTTGTGTAGTAATCTGTGATGATAAATGGGCAAAGCTCCACATACTTTGCGTCCTGACTGACATGATAATTTGTGGATAAGTAAACAGCCACACCCTTTGCCCCCAAACCTCTCTGCCTTTATTCCCTGAGACGATAAAAAGGAATCCCTTAGAAGTTCTAAGTTCTGTTTGGTTTGTAGCATGACAGGGAGGAACAGTTAGTGCCCCCAGTCTCCTTACTACCTCCCTCCCATATAAACAAGTCAACTCCCCGCTCCCCCTTTTAGGATGACTATAGAGAGAATTAAGTAGTCTGTTTAAAGTAAAAACAATACCAAAAAAAACTGCTGACAACAAGTAAGTTCAGAGAGGCCTACAGCCTCCCAGAGCAACATTCTTTCCAATACTGAAATATAACGGAAGCAGTATAGAAAGCAGAACTATAGGAATCTGGCCATGGAATCTGCAAAGATTTGAGGTACCTAATACTGATGGCTCCTAAAATTCATCTGGATTTATACACAGTAATACAAGCATGGATTAATGTACGAAATGTGGGAGAAGAATCAAGAGCACACAAAGTTTAAAGCGTTTAGGTCTTAACCTAGAATCACTTGAGGACTCAGTATCTACTGACATGCCTCAGTTTCCTCCATCTTTCAAGGAAGGAAAGACACAGAGGTAGAGAAAGAAAGGATTAATGGAAATGAAAGCAAACATGCTGTTTATAAAGGAAGCCAGAGCTATGGCGAGGACGAACTAATTTACTTTAATCAAATACCTATTTTTAAATGCTGGGAAATGATCAAATAAATTGGTAATAAAATAAAGGGATCAGCTATAGCCGGATGGCGTTCAGTCCCCAGAGAAATGTCTAAATTCATATGAGCCTGGTTAAAACTGCAGATTTGGCCAAAATGGTCAACAGAGCTTAATGCTTTAAGAACGACATTAATTCTCTCTTGTAAATTTCCACAGTGCCTTTGCAGGAGCCACCATTGCCCCTAGGGAGGATATCAAGGCTAAAAGAATATTAACATTAACCGAATCGCAACACTTTTTACAGTCTCTCATATATACATATACATAGAGATAGAGCACCTTGCCATCCATAATGGATTTAATCAGGACCCCAGCAGGGAAAGCCACAAAGGCCTGTTTCTCCAACAAAAGCCATACCAGTCTGAAACGAATCTAGAGCTATTTGGTTTTTGTTTTATTTATAGGAACAGACCTTCTATCCCAGGTTCCTCAAGATAAGCCACCAAAAACTGCACCTGACAGACCCGTGGAGCAGCCATCCTCAGAGCCGGATCATTGCAGAGAGACAGAGAGGAAGAAGGACAGAGAGAGGGAGGGAGGGAGGAAGAGCGCAGTGAGGCAGGCTCCGGAGCACTTGTCAACAATCCTCCCCTGTACGTAATAAGCAAGCGGCAGTGCGGTGCCGATTCCGCGCGGCAATAGGACGGCCAGAACAGCAACGGGGTCGGGGGGAGGGGAGGCAGCCAGGAGAGAAGGTTATTTATGTGCATGGGAGGGAATCGAACACCAATGAGGAGGGGTCTCCGGCTGGCTCCCCCCATACCCCCATAAATTAAAATGAGAAGGAAACCAGCCACTAGCTTTTCATCCTGCCATTTCCCCAACCTGCAATGCAGACAAATCCCAAGTATAGGATTTCTGACATATGCGGGGGAGGGGGACACTCACAGTTTAATTGTGTACACTTTTGTGTTCCCGGCCCGTCAGATGCCCTCAGCAAGCCCCTCCAACACACCCCACCCCTCAAGGACAGCGGACTTCGGGGCACAGTTTCAATGGTATCCCTTTTTAATATCATAATCTGTGTCATTCAGCACTTGCCTTTTATTTATTTTTATTTGTTTTTTTGGCTGGGAAACCTGGGCAGCTCTCCAGACAGACTGCAGAAATCTCTCTCCACATGCTCCTCCTCTAGCCGCCCTCCCCCTTCCTCCCACTCCGGCTACCACGGAGCCTCATTACTTATGAAGTGACCACATGGGCCACCGCTGTCCGCCCCGCCAGAGACTCGGGGGCACATCCCCCCTCCCCAAGGCACATAAATTGATCTAATCTAATCAAACAGAAGCTGTTTTCCCTCATTGTTTCTTGAGGATCTTTCACAAAACAGACTCTGTGGCCTGGCAGCTGCTGAGAGGGGTGAAAAAGGCAGGGGTCCAACTGAGGGCTGGCCAGCTCCCTGGCCTCAGATAGCTGGAGTACACAGCTCCTTTCATATGTCATAAGCTTTCTGATTTTTAAAGTCCATTCTCTGGAAGCTTTTGAACTACATCTGGCAATGATAATGTCCAAAACACATGCTCTCAGCGTTACCCACACGCTTTTCTCTTTATGCCCCTGCAAGGCGGGGGAAAGATGGTGGCAAAGCCCTCTGGGCCCACATGGCACTGAAGTTCTCCTCAGACTGCATCCAAGGGAACTGGAAAAATGCCTTACTCCTACTTATAGTTTGTTGTTTTGTAGCTGTTGGACTGTCTAATTAAGCCCTTCTGGGTTCTAAACACTTCAGACACATTAGCTTATAGCAAGTACCCAAGGCCAGTGGGTACTCTTCTCACGATGGCCAACTCCTGTTTCCAAAGTCACCAGAGCTCATCTGTCAGATTTTTTTAAAAAACAAAGTAGATATCTCAGAAAGTAGCTGATGGTCTTCCCTGATGTCTACTTGATATCCAATCTGAATTACACACAGAGCCTTAGAGATATCCTAGTAAAATCCCCCCACTTTACAGATGAGGAAACTGTGGCTTGAGCAAGTTTGGCTCTTAATAAAGATGACAGAGCTAGTCCCTATGTCTCAACAGACAGGAGGACACCCAAGAATCTTGCAGCATTTGGGGACAGCGATGTGCTAACCTCAAGATACAATTCCTTATAAAGGTTGGGAAAAAGTCCCTTTCCAATCACTCCCACTGTGAGCCCACACAGCAGACCCTTATTTAGTGCTCTCCAATGCAGTGTGTTCCTATAGTGTTGAACAAGTGTTTGGAATGAATCCCACTGCAGCATAAGTCATACACAGTCAATTAAAGGACTTTCAGGGGAGGACTCTTTGGCTTTTTTCCTCTGCCTTCTACTGGGACATGTCATTTGGCTCCTTCTCTAATCAAACCACCCAAAGCAGAAAACTGAAAAGGAGATTTGAGGCACATACTCTGATGAATGCTCATTCCAAGGAAAGCTTGGTAAAACAGTAGAAACCCCAAAGCATAAACAGCTTGCCAGAAATGAAGCCTGAGAATCATGTATGGATACTGGTCCTCCTGATCACCTCCACCTGCTCCTTGCTCAAACACACAGTGCACACAGGCCTCAGCAGAGAACACTATCTGCCCTGTTCCTACCTCTACTACTGCCACCCTACTCTTCCCATCAACTGAAAAGAAAAAGAAATTTAATTTAAAAACATAAGGAAAACCTAATCATCGTCAGTATTTCCTGACCATGCAAGCAGTACTCCTTAAAATGCTATACATGAAAGTTAGTCCTGTGTGGCCACTCTGACCTAGGCACAGCTTTGGGGGCATAGGCTGTTATGAAACTCACAGCTGTGAACATCAATAGGCTTTGGACTGTTTAGATAAAACAGTGATCCCCGACTAAAGTGGAAACATACAAGCAGTCCCAGATTAGACTAATAGCACCCTCTGGTAGACAAAGGATAAAACTAAGAAGTAGGTTCAGTTTAGGAACAGCAAAACAACTTTCAATATTTAAGTATTAGAAAGAGGAGAGGGCAGAAAGATTGGAGAGGTATTTTTCTTTATGTCAAGTTAATATGACGAAGGCATCATCATTTAAGTTTCAATATTCAAACATCACAGCAATTCCCAAACCTTAAACGAAGACTCCCCAAATGTTATCAATCTCCCTCCCTACCTTCATTACTAATAAATTTTTAATAATACGAAGACTATCTACAAGCCCACAGCCAAACCCTACTACTAAACATTACCTAAAACACTATGTGCTCATTCTTTTAAGTTATAGCACAAATACATATGTTTAAATAGCACACTGTTTCTCTATGCTTGATTATGAACTTTACCAAAAAAGTACAACAGAACTTGGTTTTTTGCAACTTGACATCAGGCTACTAAGATCCACCCATGACTTGATTTATACCTCTAGTCCATTCATTTCCATTATTATACAATGGAATTCTGAATATTCCAAAATTTACTTTGATTCTCTTGTCCGAGGATATCTGAAGTGCTTCCAGTTTGTAGCTATCGTGAACCATGCCACAATGCCTCCACTAAAAAGCTTGCAGTAGAGTTTCTCCTGGATAGTTAGGAGTAGAATTAGTGGAAATCCTTGGATATACAAATATTCCTATTTATAAACTGAATGGCAAACCAGTTTCCGAAGGAGGTGTCAACTTTTGATTGTGTACTAGTAATGTTATCACTGTAATCTTTAAATGTTTAAAGACCTTCTATTACTTGCAACACCAGAAAACAAGGCAGTGCATTCAAATTGCTACTTGAAAAGAGGTCAGAATTTCAGAAACGGATCTAATTAATACCCAAAGAAATTCTATGTAGCCGGCCAGGTACATGGCTGCTGTCTACCTAATCATCACCTAAACCCCAGGACATCTAAGGACATATTTTTGCCTCTAAGAGCTTCACAATCAAGCATATACCTACCTCCACAACCTTTTCATAACCAGATTTGGGCCATCTCCAACATGCCCACTAGATGCACTTAGCAAACAGAAGTCGTTTAGACATCTTAATCAAATTTAGATATCTAATAGTGCTCCTTGGCTGACTAATTAAAGAACCTGTTGCCTCAGAAGCATAAGACCTTGTTTTATTCATGTAACCAATCAGGAAAGTGAGCCCAGATTGAGAGCTAGGACTCACTTCATTGAGGGAAAGGCAAGCTATAGCAGCAAACCAAGGCAACTCCTTATAATCAATCTATGATCTCCCTCCCAATGCTCTTCAATTTCTCACTACGTATACACAAGCTACTGCATACCCAAGGTAGCACCTTGGCATTTGAGTTCCATGCAATTAATACTAATTTCCAAAAAAATCACTAGTTATAAAAAACGGATAGGGTGGTGCGGTGTGCCATGTGTGAGACCAGTAGAGTATATGAAGTTGTGGAGCTTGAGGATTTCATACAGGAAACAAGAAGATTTTAATGATCACACTGCATTAGCTGTGTATTCCTAACGATATTTCTACAGTATTTGGGGTCGAATTTCATAGCATTGATCATATCACCTAGGTTGTGATAAAAGTCAATGGAGAAAAGTGATCTGCTGTGTTAATATTTGATTTTCAAAAATATTATTAAACTGTGGGCACTCTATGGCAGCAGTATAATAATAATAAACATTACTTGTTTGAATTTTATTTAAATACAAGTTAATACACTGGCACCATACCAAACAGAGTTAGGTGCATACAGAGTCTGGCTTGGACTCCTTCCAAGAGGGCTTGGTAATTCCTGAGGCACCAACAGCGCTGAACTGTGTAATGCATGTCGCTGGCCCAATAGCCAATGTGACTTCAAGGCCGAACCATACAATTATAAAATAATACCACTGTTTACAAGAACACAGTGGGGTGATCTGGGTTGAGTGACGGTATATAGACTAGCGAAACTAACCTGGTTGTTAATGTTAACAAAATGGCACTACAATTAAAGCAGATGTACCATGTAAGAAGCTATCAGGAAAGACAATACAGTAGCCCATCCTCCCCCATGCACAGTTTTGCTTTCAGTTACCCATAGTCAACCACAGTCCAAAAACATTACATAGAAAATCCCAGAAATAAACAATTCATAAGTTTTAAACTGTACACAGTTCTGAGTAGCATGGTGACAGCTTCCACTGTCCTACCCAGCATGTGAATTGAATCACTCTCTTTGTTCAGCGTATCCACTCTGTATAGTATGTACGTATAGGAAAAAAATACTATATAAGGGTTTGGTATTATCTGCAGTTTCAGGTATCCACTGGGGGTTTGGAACATATTCCTCATGGATAGGGAAGATGGAGGAGCAGCTACTCTGTTCCACATGAGTTTTTTAAATTTAAAACAAACTGATTTAGTAAGCACTTTCCACTGAAAACATTAGTAGGTTATAGCACACACAGCCCAAGCAGGACATGGTTGTCCAGTTCTACTTCTGGTTTTACTTCTCTCATTAACTCTGTGATCTTAAGGAGAATCAGTGAAACTTCTCTGTCTCAGTTTTCCTCATCTGTTAAATGAAGTAAGAACAACACGGGTTGTTGAGAGCATTAATTATATAATAAAAGAAGTTATGCTACATTATAAATGCTTTATAAAGGCTACCTATATCCATCCATAAGCTTCCATGGTAATGAATTACTCAATTTATCAATATATTTTTAATTATTTGGTTAAAAAAGGAAACATAAGATAAAATATCCTTTTGTGTTAAACATATTTCAAAACGATCCAGTTAATGGATTCAAAAAAGTTAACACAGAAATGATGCCAACATAAACACGATAATCAACATTTTGACAATATTTTGAAAATGTGACCCAGTAATATGAAGTAAAATTCTACCAGAATCACAACATAGTCATTTCACCTACTTAGGAATGATGAATAAAGAACAGTTGTGTTTTAAAAAAAACTGAAAGAAAAGGCTGATGAGGTCATAACTGAAAGGTTGTTAATCACTTGTTCAAATTTTTAGTTGTGACAAAAACAAGACTCTCATATACTGCTAGCAGAGTGGTACACTGATAAAATATTTCCCAAAAAAGCAACTTAGAATGGATACTAACAAGTCTGTAATTCAGTAAATTCACTTGCAGAAATTGATACTAAGGAACTAATGAGAGGAACAAAGATTTCTGTGCAAAAAACTCAGCCTAGTTTGCCTTAATTATTTTGTTGCTTCTTTGACTCAACTAAATTATACCTGTGTCCATTTCAAAAACGAAGAGTTCTGCATCAGTTTTCTGAGCTATGTCATATACTGACCAGGAATGCTTTCACTTTGCAAACAGGAGACACCACAGGAGGACACTGAGATAGTCGGCTTGGGAACTTGCATGTATGGCAAATAACACGGTCTCTTCCCAAAACTTCAAGACCTTTGCACATGCTGTTCCCTTTTTATGGACTATTCTCTCCTCTCTTGCCCAGAAAGTTCCTGCTCCTCCTTCTGCTTGGCAGGCACTATTTCAGTACAATACCAAAAGTTAAGGAGGTACTGTTTACCCAACTGTCACGTTCCCTCAAGAAGAGGATATAGATTTAGTCTTGCTCACCTCAATAGCCCTCAAAACTTAGCACCATGCCTTAGAAAATAATTGATGCCCAATAGACACTGCTGAAAGAGAAAGCTGCTCTTCAAGGCCAATTCAGGGCCTCCGAAAGCCCAAGGTGCTCTGACGCATGAGGCCCTGTTCTACATTGTGTCCAACAATCAAATGCACCACTTTTCACATGCAACAAAGGAAAATGTATCAAAGAATTCTTTATCTCTTTGTGTTTAAAATTCTAAGGCTAGGAATACCTCATGTAATTTACAATAAACTTTGATATCTCAGCACCCTCTGATCAAAATTAGGAATTCTTGGCAAGTAGAAGATCTGAGCCTTCAAATTTTCAGGCAAAATAAAATTTTGTGGACATTGAATTTAACACTCAGATTTTGACATTATGTTTTCTAGATATTGAACCCTTTGTTTTTGGTTTGTCGAGGAGCTGATTTTTTTCTGTATCTAAACCTGTTCTGTGTCTTTCTCGAAGTACCTTTCATATACCGCTAATGTAAACTCATTTTGTTACTAAAATATTTAAATAAAAGTCAAAATTACCTATAATCCTTTTATCATGAAGTGAAATTATCCAAGTCCCAATATACCCGTAATCAATGTTAAGAAGTTGGTGTATATTCTTCCTGCCATTTTCCTTAAAAGTTTCACATATCATAGAGAAGTCTAGAAATAATCCTCAATGCTAGATATGGGGTATCATTTACAGTATTCTTTCCATTGGCTATCTTTATAATTTTGTAAAATTTTGGAATTCTCTGTAATTAAAATGAATTCTTTTGGTGATACAGTAAAAGGAAATTTTTACATAGTATCACAAGCAAACTGGCTGTGTCTACAGCACACAAGTACTAGCCAATCACAAAAGAATTACTCAACAATGGAAGTAGTATGCTATATTAAATGCTACTTTTGTGAAGCTAATGAAAAAATGGGATCAGGTGAATGACAATGGTAGAGAAAGATAATTTTGAAGCCTGTGATAAACTGCTATGACATAGTGAAGGACAGTGTCAACGTAGCAGAATGAAAATCATGGGCGGAAGTATTCTAAAATTGCCCAAAATACTGAAAGGCATTAGAATAAAATATCAGTATTTTTCCACTTTTTCAGAATTGTCTACATAACATACAATGACAACGGCTGAAAAGAATTCCTGCCAAAAACAGCAGCAAAAGGAGAGAGCATAGGGATCAAAGGGAAGAATTTTACCACCATTTCATTCCTGTCTCTATAGCTGCACTATCTAATTTGCTAGCCTCTAACCACGTATAACTTTTTAATTTTAAGTTAACCTAAGATTAAATAAAATATAAAATTCAGCCTCAATCACAGCAGCCAGGCTTCAAAGGCTCAAGAACCACATGCAGCTAGTGGCTACCACATGGGATAACACAGAAACAGAACTGTACCATCATCACAGAAAGTTCTACTGGGCAGCAAAGACCTATAGCACAGATCGCACTGGTTGAGACCCTGTCGCCACGTCTGCAGGCAGCAGCAATCCTCTTGCCTCTCTGCTGTCCTCTGGTACAAGCTTAGGACCAACCACCGCCCCACCCAACCGCCCAAAGCAAGTCAGACACAAGTCTTTTTCTGGGGGCAAGGTGAAAAGGAGAGGCACATGCAGCAGCACACTGACAAATCCCCTCAAATGCAGCAGCAGATGGTTCAAGGTGGTAATCAGTGTAGCTTGTAGAGGAGGGGAGAAAGAAAACAGAGACTGAAACCATTAAAGAGCCACAAGCTTATTCATAAAACTAAAAACCATAGAAAAACCTGGTGTTTTGCAAAGTAAGTACCCCAAAGGGTAATTTTTTATTAGAAATGGTTTTAGGACATCCTGATGTGGCTTGAGGGTAAAGGAAGGGCTCAGAGGTCAGCATCACCAACCAAACTCATGAACAAGTGCTACTTGAATTTATGCTGAGCTGTACTCTCATTTTGCTACCTGTGCGGTACAGGCACCAAGAGCTGTGTGTGCGGTGCACGCACGCATGCACACACACACACACATTCTCTCTCTCTCTCTCTCTCTCTGGGCTCACTGTATTTGTTTCTTCACATACCATAAGAGAGGGACAGTAGCTAAGGAGGGGACATTTCCTCCAGATGACCTCTCATCCACTCCAAATTCTACGGAAGCATCCAAATATTTCCTGATCCAACAGCAATGGGGCTACCAAATTGAGAGAAGAACATGAGCATGCCATAAACATCCGGATGTCACTCGCCACTGAAACAAAACCAAACAGGACAAAGGGATCCCAAGGGTTTTATTTTACATAAGGAGGAAGCCAGTGAAGGCACAATTTGCTCAGAGACACCCAGTTCCTGGCAGAACTAAAATCATGATCCAGTGTCAGTGCCCATTCCAACATATCAAATTTTTGATGCATTCAATATTGCTTGAGATGGCCAGAATCCAGGAACTCTGGTTTAATATGATTTGACAGATTGCAAAGTGAATGGTTGCATAACATAGCCTCTGTCAATTCTAAAAAGCTACTGAAAATACATAGGCCCTAAGAAATTTCCTTTGGTGACCCTAAAGTTCATCCCCGTCTGATTCTCTCCAGTCACTTTCTCCCTCTGCCTGCCTCAGGCCTCTCTCCTCCGCCCCAGCTGGCATAGACCCATCCTCCTTCACACGCCACATACCAGCTCAGAAGCCCTGTGCTAGGGCTCCCCAGAGACTTCAGAATCAAGCACTGTGCACGGGCAGAGGTAACCCTCCTACACACACCTAACTCCTGCTACTCCTACAGGGCAACTGTAACCAACACCACCAATGGCCTGCTGGGTAGGAACTAAAGAGGTTGGCAGCCCTTCCTTCCAGGTCCATCAGAGCTGCAGTGCTCTCTGTCCTAGGGCAAGGCCTAATTACGAGACACTGGCATCTGGAACCATGCAATGGAGCAATCCGATTTTAATGGTGTTTCTCAAGTGTACAGCTTCATGACACTGGCACAGCATTAACGGGAAGTAATTAGGTCATGTATAGCTCCAACCTCACAAACAATTACCCTTTCAGTGTTTACGTTCTGTAAAGTACTAAGGCATTTAAATAAATCATCTCACTAATCCTAAGAATACCACCTCTGAGGGAGAAAAAACCTATTGTCCCCTTACAGACAAGGAAAACAATAAACAAGAGGCCAACAGAACGGCAGGATCAAAGTTTTTTAGTTCTTTGGCACCATGGAGCCATTGTTTCAGGGATGACAATATGATCCTCTGACAATTTCCACTAGCAGAGCTGCGGGGCTGTGGCCTACTGGCCCTGAGCTGGCAGGAGGGTGAGTGCCCAGGCGCTGTCTCCAGGAAGCCTCTAGGTGATGCTGAGTCACAGCTCCAGGACCCTGAGCTCAAAAACCCTTCCAGCAAGCCCACCTTCAGTTTTTCAGAGGACACATGGGAAGGTCCAGCCTGGGCTGACACAGATGCCTTCTTCGAGGCTGTAAAACAAAGATGTTCTCAGCTCTCTCTACCACCCCTCAGCCCCCCAAAAGAAGAGGCAATTCCTCAGACAGAAAGCACTACAACTTATTTTTCACAGAGGGACTAAGAAATTAGGCATCAGGGATCCTCCGCATCCTCCCATCCACTACCCAGAGCAGCCACTTGATGGCAATCTTAACCTATTCCCTTGGAATTCTTCCATAAAAGGAGACCCCAGAAGGCTAGAAGCACCAAGCATGGGCTGCACAATGTGGACCACGCTAGAAAGGGACCTCTGCTTGACCGCAGTGTGCAACAGTAGGAGTATAAGGGGATGGATGAAGAAAAAAACTATGCGCCGACATTCTCTCCTTGGGTTCTTCTCCATCTCCACGAACTTCTCTGAGGACTAGGTAGAGGTGACCACGAGTTCTGCGGTCACGCGACTCAGGAAGATGGAAACCTCTCAGGCGCCACGGAACATTCACATCAAGAGGCTCTAATGCAAGTCAGGCAGATGGCAACAAACCAGACAATAAATCAAGATCCTGGTCCTTGTCCCGTGACAAGGGGGAAAAAACCCAAAAATGAAAAAAGTTGACTTTCCTTAGAAGGAGGAACATCTGTTGAATAAAGCACCCCAGCACTTTCCTTAAATTGTCAAAGGAAAAAAAGCTATGTGCATCTTACAGACAAAAAGGCCCTCCAAGGGAAAAAAAAAAAAAGGGAATATACTGTAAATGAAATCACTACATATTTCTATTTTCAGTGGCAGGAAGCAAGGGCTCTCCAAAACACAGAAACGTCAAAATAAGGGGGGCGGGAGTATTATATTATGATAACAGTCCACTGTCTTAGCATGGATAATGACACGTTTTCCCACAGGGTTCAACCTCGACCTGTGCGATGGTTTCCTAACTCCTGCCTTCTCAATTTATAAAAAGAGTTCAGGCAGAAGAGTGGAGAGTTTGCCAATATTTTCCTCAGAGGGATTCAGAAAGTGCCAGCTGAGAGCCTTCCAGCTCACCCTTTAAAACTCTGTAACACTTTCCAAGTGAGCAAACTGGAAAGGCCCTTTCAAAGGACACTAGTAACAAAGTCTGCAGGAGGATAAACTGCTGGTGAGCCACAAGGGAAAGACTCACTCCAGATTCCCTCTTCCAGACTCACTCTAGGAGGAGGCAGCAAACTTTTAAAAACGTGCATTCAAATATGCGTCCCTTCATGAATACCCTAATCATATAGGAAGGAAGGAGGGTGTCTGAAACAACAGAGAGTTAAATGATTCCAAAATGGAGACAGTGGGCTGCCTTCATGCAACATAGCAATGTAATTCTGAGGGCCATGGAACAGCACGAGGAAACGACCTCTTCAGAGAGCACCAGGAGCTCACGTGGGAGGCCAGAAGGCCTTCCCTGCCACCAGGATGCCCACCTACCTGTCGAAGGGAAACGTGGACCCAGTTATGGATTTACCCAGATGGCAAAGGCAGGGCAGCTCACACAGGAAGAGGACCTGTGTGCAGAAAGAGCTGAATCAGCCTTTAGATCCAAAGCATGAACAGCACAAGAACACTAGTAACAGGTCAGAAAACCGTGTAGAGAGGAGGGACAGGGTCTCAAGGCATGTGGCATTAGCAGCCCTAAAGCACAACAGGTGAGCTCTCCTAGACATGCCTCTGGAAGAGGGCTGGCCTCACAGGTTTATACAGTCAAGGCTGGGCTGTCAATGGCCACTGCTATCTCGGATAGGCAGGTCCAAGGTTATGAAACAATTCATGTTTCCGTCATCATCCCCACATCTCCAAGAATGAGAGACCTGTACTGTCTTAAGATCTCTGGGAAAGAAATGATGACGAAGCCAAATCTGGAACTCAGAAGCATCCTACAGACTACAGAGAAAACTAGAATAAATGAGATCTGGCAACAGGCAAGATTAAAAAACAAACTGTAACTTATGGGATTTATTGGCTATGGGTAATTTCCCAAAAGCACATCTAGGAATTAATCTTCTGGCTTTAGCGATACACCATGTAGGACACATTTAATGTGGCTTGAGTAACAAACAGGTTATTTCCAAAACCTAAGTAAAAGGCCCAATAAGTTTGAGGAAAACGGGATCTAAGAAATTAACAGGCAGAGTTAAACTGCCCTAAACTGCCCTGGTCCGTTGTGGCAAATCTGATAGTAATTAAAGCTCCGTAAATACACATATCACAGAATTTAAAGCACGAAACGGGTCAGAGTTAGAAAACACGAGGCCTTTCTCTGGTGGGCGACGGTATCGCCTTACAAGAATAAACACAGATAAAGAAATCCTATTCACAAGCAAGTCGCCTCTGGCCGAAGGCAGCCCTATCTGGTGACCGCACAGGGTCGTCCCTTTCTATGTGTGTTGACAGTGAGGCACGGTTGGAAAGCACTGCCTTACACTACACTCCACCAGGCAGATAAGACGAATCACTGCTTCACAAACAGGATTCCTTCAACCTCAAAAGTCCTCAAATCATCGCACGATTTTCCTCCAAAGAATCCCTGACTACAGACACATCCTTTCTTTGCAAACTTCATTGCCATGCCCCTCTCAAACTCTGGGGTCCTTTAGACCACGCTGTTTGCCCACAGGGCTCCCGGCTCATCCTCCCCTCCTTAGGGCAGCTCCTTTTCCATGTGAATCATGTTTCTCTCCCCCTTGGAGTAAGGGATTTAGGTCAAGTCGTGCAGTATTGCAAAAGCAGGCCCTCAGTAAATAAATGTCCAAGTTTAATTCCATCCAGCTGAGAAGAACAATGACTTCTCAAAGGTCAAACAGCTCTTGGGGCTTTCTGACTTGAAAAAAAATGTTCTAGTATTACATAAGCACAAAACATGTTGCAAACTAACATGGAAATTAATCTAAAATCAGAATGAAATAAAACTGTCACCATCTTCAAGGCCTACAGAGTACTGGACTGTAATAGACTGAATGTTAATGTCCCCTAAAATTCCAATGTTGAAGCTCTACCCCAAAGGTGACTATTTGTAAGAGGGCCTGTGAGGAGGTGATAAAGGTTAAATGAGGTCACAAGGGTGGTGTCCTCATAAGAGGAAGAGATAGTTCTCTCTTCCCCCAACCACGTGGGGACCCAGCTAGAAGAGGGTACTCAACAGGAACCCAGCTGGCCCCACCTTGATCTTGGACTCACGGCCTCCAGAAATTTCTGCTGTATAAACCGCCCAGTCTACGGTATTTTGTTAGGGCAGCCTGAGCTGACTTAATAAAGGCTTTCATCACAGCCACAAGACAACGATTGCAGTCGCACCAGGATGCTTGTCCCCGCATCCTCAAGGCAGACAGGCAGATCATGGGCTCCTCACAGGAACGAACCTAACTGAAAACACACTGTATTAAGCAAAGGACGTCTCTTCAGTGTGCCTCTGGGGAAATGCCAAGTCTGGAACCCGAGTTCCGGAATTTTTGAAATTAATACACCCAGGCTGAGTATTCCCAACACTCGCAGATCAGAACAGCAGTGGCTAAAGTGCTACAAGACAAAGGTGACACTGAAGAGCCCATCTGCTCTGGACTTGCACAGTTCAGAACCAAAACTGCGATGCCAATTAAAGAGACAATCTGGCTCTGAGAATGTCACTATCTTTCGACTTGTGGGGTTCTTACTGAAACACTGTTTGGTACCTACATAAGTAGCTCCAGGAGCTGTTGCAGGGATGAACAAGCGCCTCTGGCCTTGAGGCACTTTTAACCCCTAACAGATGCGCACAGGCATCTGGTACATTTTGGGTAAACATCATAAACCCATGAACAAGCATAAAAGCTCCTAAAAATAGAGACAGTGTGTTGACAAACTTCAAAGGGAAAACATACTTTAATGAAGCCAACTGAACTGCAAGGGAAGAAAACTTTCGGGGGTGATGGGAGGATGGGTTACTTGGGTATGAGTGTACTTGTCGAAACTCCTGAATCACACACTCAAGATAGGTTGTTACACAGGTTACGGGTGTAAAGTTTTCTTCACTTTAAACACACACAGAGCCGCTCCCCCACCCCCACCCCCCCGTCAAGATTTGGAGTCAGGAGTCCTGGGTTCAAACCCTGATTTGACCACTGCCTAGCTATCTGGCCTTGTGCAAGTTACTTAACACCTTTAACACTAACACTTTAGGCTCATTAAGCTAAACCACAAAATTATGACAGTAAAAGTACAAGTACCACACATTGAGAGGTGACATCTACCTGGAGTGCTAGAGTGTCACAGTGTGAGCACTTCCAAAATGAAATGTGGAGTCCCAATTGGCAGACTCTCAGTTCCCTAGACAGAGAGCAGCGTGTCCACAACGAGGCCACAAGGGGTGCTGGAGAAGGGGCGGTGGGGACGTGGGTGGCACACAGGAAAGCAGCCTGCACGCTCATTCACACAACACAGGCTTTAGAGAGAGCCCCGGCACTGGGGACAGAGCAGCAGTCAACAGAAATGAAGATTTGCTCTCGAGGAACTTGCAAGCTATTGTGGGGAAAGAAGAATAAACAACATATTACTACAGCGGCAGGCTGTGAGGAATGCTATGCAGACAGGTATTTCAAGGTAAAGCACTAAAGAGGAACAGAAGCGGGTACCATCTTTACTAAGATGTTCAAGTAAGGATTCTCATAAGGGGGCACTGGAACAGGAATCAGAAACACAGACCAAGATCAAGTCACACAGATATCTAAAGGGAGAGAGTTCTAGAAGAACCAGAAGGACCAGCAAGAGCGAAAAGAGAGCAATTATACTAGCTATATCTGGCATAGCAGAAAAACTAGAATAGGTGAGGCAGAGTGAGCGGGAGAGAGAGAATTTAGAGCAGAGAGGTACCACAGGGCCACATCAAGTGGCCAGGGTGCGGCAGACACCTCAGAAATCAGAACGGGGCATGGAACACGCTAATTTACATGTTTAAACGATTGTGCTGGCTGCTGCTTGGAGGGACACAAAGGCAGGCCCTGAGAGAGCATTAGGAGGCACAATACCGACCCAAGTTAGAGGGCATGGCAGCTCGTACCAGTCACAGTAGTACAAGTTCAGACTGAGAAGATACTGTGGGTTTAAATGAATTAGACCAGCCAGCTAAAGGAAAGAATGGAAAGTCTGAAAAAAGAAGAAAGAGGTAACTGAAAGGTTTTGGCCACCAGAACTACAAGAAAGGACCTGCTGTTATTGATAAAGGGTAGGATGGATGGGCAGGGGTGGATGGAGATAGAGAATTGGCTTTAGAACAGCTAAAGCTCATGCAGCCTATCAAGAAATCAAAGTGCAGAACTCAAACAGGCAAGTGGAGCTCAGGAGACATTCAACCATGACAAATGCTGCTGGATGGGCAGCTACAACCCATATGGATGGAAATGTAGCTTGAGCAATCATTATTGGCTTTTCTAGGTGGCCCAACTTGAAGGGTTTGAAAGTAAATGGAAGGGGAGGGCTGGAGGATATTAATATAAACATAAATAGTGGTACATGAGACATGCCCTTTAGACATTTCCTTTTGGGGAATTTTGCTATACAGTAAGAAACTGACAGAGCAGCAAGACATGTAAGATCAAGGGAGAGTTTATTAAGGGAGAAATAAAGATGTGTCTTATATAGTGATGGGAATGATCCAGTAAACAGGAGTTAATGATGAAGAAAGGAGGGATAATTTTCAGAGTGATGTCATGAGGGAAGAGTGGTGTCCAGTGATTAATTCAATGTACAAAGGGAGAGGCAGGCTAGAGATAGAGACCTTTATAGAAGGCACTAAAGCCTTAAAAAAATCCCAAGCCAGGTGCAGTAGTGCATCCCAAGTCAGGAAGATCACTAGAACCCAGGAGTTTGAGCCTAGATTGAGGAACATAGTAAGACCTCATCTCAAAGAAAGAAAAAAATAAAGAAATCCCCGATTCTAATAGATTTTCATGCACTTGACTTCCATACCGCTTGAAGCTGAGCTTCCATAAGAACCGGAGGAAGCAGGAAAAGGCTGCAGCAAACAGACCTGACTCAAGCTCAGACACCACAAACCCCCACGTCCCACCTCTGCCCTATGTGTGGACTGGCCTCCCAGGTGACACTACCTGTGCGGTGTGCCCTCCTACTGAAGCAGCCCAAGATTCGGTGCGAATGATGAGGTAAGCGGGGAAACCCTGCCCAGTTCACAGAGCTGACAAAGGAGGCAGGCCAAGAGAACTGGAGGGGCAGTGGGTGTGAAGCACAAAGTGACCGAGAGAGGAGCACATTAACCTCCGCAGGCACCTCCATTCTTAACGCTCCAGGAGATGCAGTGTCCAAGCAGCCCTCCCTACTAGGAAGCGTGGCGCCTCACTGACACTTAAATTGGATTTCTGGTTCCAATCAGTCTTCAGCATGATCCATTCCTTCCAGTTAAGCTTCTCATCAAGGCTCAAAATTCCTCATCTGTAAAATGATGAGTTTGACCTATATACTTCTAAAAAGACCCTTCCTGCTCTAGCAATTCCTAATTTTGCACATCACTCCACTGGTGCCACACAAGTACAAGTGGCTTGGCCACAGAAACCTGTCATTGTAGCCATCTGTCCCACTAGACTCTGACGTTGACACTACAGTCAAATATTTATTTGCTGGAGGCCACCCCTGCCACCAACACGGCCTTTCCCAACCCCAGGCCTTGCTCAGAAAAGCTCCAGCATGTTGCAAGGCAGCCTTTGCAAGGCTCAAGGGAATGCAACTTCTTCAATGCAGTTTTTCTGGTAGCTCACCTGCCTCCCCGCTGGCCTCCTACACTCACCCACACTCGTTTGATTTTTAAAGCATTTATCCTACAGCATTTTATCTCACTTCACAAATTTTAAGTTGCGCGTATTTTTCTCCTGTTAGCACATGCATCTCACAATTTAGATGGCTCACACTCCCAAAATTACCAGAAGCATTCTTTTGTTCCTTCTTACTGCTACATAAAATAATGATACATCACTCAACGACATCTTAGATGGGATGAAATAAGGTATTAGGACTCCACCGCCAAAATAAGCAACTCGAGTTCAGTTTCTATTATCCACAATGCCTCCACCTATACACTGCAATATTGAATAAATTAAAATTCAATTGAGAAATGCCCCACCTACACTACTTGTGCTGTCAGAATGCAGCACAGCTGAGAAGAAAAACAGCAAGCCTTCTCAACTCTACCTCCTTCCAGGACAGATGTAGCTTTATTTTTTTAAGCAAACAACAAACAAGTTGTTTTCAACAAAGTGTAATCAGCCCTTCATTTCACCCGGCTTTCTTTCCCATGGAGTGTGTCTCACACATCAGAGGACACAGGAGCGGCAAAGTGTTAGAGAAAACAACTTACTATCCAACCTGCAGCCGCTGCCTTGAAGAGCAGCCTGAGCTGGTCCTCCCCCTACAGCCTGCAGAGCTGAGACCAGCACTTCCACAGTAGCACTTTGGGTGAGGCAGAAGGGTAGGCCACTTTATTCAGAAGAAAAAAAAAATATTCTTTCCTGTTGAAGTAGGGGCCAACTTTAGAATAGCTAGACCTGAAAGCCTCAGGCCAAAACAGACAGGAAAAGTGTCCCCTTTGTAAAGGGAAGGTAACCATACATCCAGGACACTCATTTCAAATACAGCTCCATAAAAAAACTACATTAATCAGATCACGTGCCCTGAGTTTTTTGACTTTTAGTCACAAGTCATTTTTATGGCTTTTGTGAATACATTTTGTGAACAATGAATTTGCAGGAGTTGGGCCCGCATTCCATTCCACAGATATCAGGAATCTCTGAGAAAGAATAAAAGATTCTGAAGGGAGTTTAAAAAATGCTTTTGGGGTTGGGGAGAGGAGGGAGAATCCACCATACCTGGGTAATGTCCTATATCTGCGCTTCCACTTGGCTACAAATTGATAGCTTTTGCCTGAAAGTGCATGGGCCCCTCCTATGATTTCCAGCCTTCTGGCTCAACAAAGTATTAAAAATACGAGGTGAATTAACAGAAAGAAATAATGAGAGAAGGGGAGCCAATGAGGACTGTAAATTTTGATTCCCTTGTGCTGTCAATTCAATTGCAAGCCACAGCAAAGCCCAGAAACATGCTCACACAAATAAAAATACCACACCCTTCCAAAGTTTCTTTCCCAATGCAAAATTTCATCTCCTTCAGAAGAAATTGTTACTTAAAAAAAAACCTTCCTACAAATTCTTATTTTTAGAATCCTGTCTTTAGGAGGGATCTACAAGTACTTCTATTTATCTAAGTGGTGGCTAAAAGCATTCTGGAGTTCTAATCCAGAAAGCCTGAGTTTCTATCCTGACTCTGCTACGTAATAGCTGGGTAGGCAAATTGCTAATCCACTCCTAGTAGATAGTTTCCTCATCTGTAAAATGGTGTGTTCTTAAGATTAAATAAGTAAAATACAGCTAAAGTATTAGAACAGTGACTGGCAAGTAGTAGGCTAGCCCTCGCAAGTACTGCCCAGAGTACGATTCAAAGTAAATAGATGCAGGTTCCCTTAAATCTAGTCCAGAGGGTTTTGCTGGCCAAAGGGCTTGCTGATCTGAGATGACATTTATAGGAAGCAAATGAAATTCAAATACAGTTAATAACTCCCTTCTCTTACTGTGTAATTATGTGTACTCATTATTTGTGTAGCATGTTAGTATTTAAATGTCCCTAATTTCAGCCCCAGAGGGCCAGGGGCCCTCAAAGAGTGGCCAAGGTCTCAGCCTCTGCCAATCCTTTCCAAAGCTTTTTGTCAATTTCATACAGCCAGGAAAAGTATCATTATCCACAGCAGAAAGTAGAAAGCTCGCAATCAGCACATTGTAGCACCACCTCACCCTTAAGCCCAGCTACAACCAAAAAGCTGTACAGACAACACACAAGGCTGTTCAAGAGTCACATTTGCTACCTCTAGCAGGGCAAAAAAATTCATTCCTTGTCACTTTAGAACCACAAAAGCAAGACTGATGGCAAACATGCATTTTATGACATAAAAAATCAGGTGTCTCTACTATCTCATGTCTGCTTGGGTTATTACTACTTGCAAACATGCAGAACTCAGGCAGCTGGAGCTCACCCGCTCAGATACAAGCTGTAGTGTTTGCACACTGTTAACAGACACCGGACGCCCGACCCCCGCTCACACAAATCTTAAGGGCAAAGGGCTGCCTGCTCATCATGCCAGCGTGCCACTGATTTACCAGGAGTGATGTCAATTTGTTCTCAAATTAGATAAAAATTATGTTAAGCCCATTCTGTTGTTAATGCAAAGAATTACTGTAAAAACAACTGAATTTTCCTGGGAAAGTCTAGCAGAACCAATAATCCAGAAATATCTTTATTTAAAAATTGACATGGGAAAACCAAAATAAAACACTGTTCCTTTCAATACTGTTGTTGCAAAGATCTGGTATAATTTTCATGCATTTTGTGTTGCAAAGTAAGTACTGGGTTCAAAGTTACAGGACTTGAGCTGTAATGTCAACTCTGCTACTGTAAAATAAACAGCTGTGTGACTTTTGTGAAAATAAATGGCTCCATACGGGACAATCTTAAAAGTCTACCACCAGACAAATTTCTGTGACAATTAAAACTGGACCGAGGGAATTATTTTACTTTTGAAATGGAAGCTAGAGAGGCTTAGAGACTGAAGAAAAGAAAAACATACCTTGGCATGACTTAAAATCACTATAGTGCATCCCCCGCCCCTACCCTTACTAACCTAACCTCTGGTTTCAGTTGACCTTTAGGTCAAGGTCTTTCTATTAGATAGGGTACGCATGATGACTGCCTAGAGAGCGCACTCATTCAAACTGACATGATCTACCGATGACTACACACACACACACACACACACACACACACACACACACACACCAGAGCTCCCAGTTACAATTACTCCTACTCTCAACGTCACAAGCCCTGAAGTCTTGCTCCCTGCTGTTCCAGCTTTCTCTGGATTCCGCAGATTTCAGGACAAGTGCGCCCACAGAAAAGGAGTTATTTATTCCCATGGTCCTGGTTTCCTGCTTTCCCGGTATCCCACCTCATCCCCCCAAACAAGAAAGCACTTTGTTTAACACATTAGTTAGCTGCCATCAAGATAATGATTCTAAAAACACGCTCAAGTTCTGAAACAGGGAGATGTGTTTACTCAGAACTGCTATAGAAATCCAACCTACAGAATAACAAAAAGGTAGCCTTGGAATCCTGCCTGCACAAACACCAACGCGAACCAGAAAATGCCACATTCGCAGCAATTTCACAACCAAGAAAGGAGTCTGGTATCTCCACAATTTTTTAAAGACAGGTAAATCTTTATCTGGATGAAATGCAAACTACCACAACAAAAACTAACTTGTCATTAGGAAGGTGGTGCCAGAGCTATTTCAAGTTTTCAGTGATCGCAATGCAGACGTCTTTGACAACTTTTCTTAGCATTTCTCCTCAGTATGGCCAACCCCTCGACAATGCAAAAATCAAAGCTACATTTGCCAATTGGCTGGCTGCTTCTTAAATGAAAAACTTTAGTTTTTGTTCATTGACTGAAATTCTAACCTTTATTAAATCCTGTACAACTGGCAGACTTCTTTTCCTAAAAACTGGTGTTTGCCAGTTAAGACAGGTTGGTTTTTTCCCTCATTGTCAGCAATCCAAACACTAAGACGTTACCCCTCCTGAACAGCACTGTGAGCACTGCAACTGTAAAATTTAAAACTGGAAGAGCTATTGCTCTACTCTAACTCTAGGATTCAGGGACATTCTCCCTCTGCTCCCTGCCCCATTTAATCAATCAAAACACTAAACAGGAGGTGAAACACTAACAACAAACAAGAATTACCACATCTAATGTTCTCTAAATAGAAACGGTTTCAACTGTACTGTATTATAAGCCATGAATGGATGGGGTCCCTATCTGCTGGAGATCCGCAGGGTACCCTTTAGGAAAAGAGCATATAGGGGGTCCAAACTGTATATTATGGCAATAGATTCCACAAGTTATTTTGTTTTCTACGAAAGAAAGACTCAAAATTGGCCTTTCCCATACATGTTGGCTCAGATTTGTTGGAGGACACACACATGACTGAGCCACTATGGCTTTAATGGTTGACCTCCAAAAACAAGTCACCCATAAGGAAGAAAACCCAGGGGGGTGGGGGGAGCCACTTGCTTCAAGTCACGCAATAGTGGAAAAAGAGAGCCCAACTTGGGGGAACAGCAAAGTTCAGAGAGGTCATCTCAGAAAACTCTGCCACGGCCCTGTGGACACAGAGCAGCAAGAGGTCCTGCCTGTAAGCACTAGTTCCAACAAAGGCCGTCAGACAACTCACCCTGCAACTACACAGGTGTATAAGAAACTGGAAGCCAGAGTGAACCTGTCCTTTTGCACCCAAACACCAAGTACAGCATATGCGATGACCCCTGTGACCAGAGCCAAGGCTTGCAAAAAAGAACAGAATCTCCTCTTTCTTACCTCCTTGCCCCAAGCAAGCATAAACCAAAACATGTCAATTCATTCACATTTCACTGTTACCCCGACAGATGAACACGTGCATGAGAGATTGTGGAATGCCATCGCAGCTGCTTCCCCTGAAATGAGGTAGCAGACTACAACCAAATGTTTGTCCTCACATGGTTTTTTGAGGATGACTTTATCTGAATCATACTGATCCCATTAAAAAGGGACACCAGAACAAACTCACATAGGAGTAAGTTTCCTTCTAAGCCTCAGGGAGCCATCTGATAACCACACAGGAAGAGGGATACTTCTGGAGGCAGAGGAATGCTAAGCCACTGTATACTCTGTAGCCTGCCCAGCCTGATCAACAAGGAAGGAAGTAGGTACTTACAAGGCTGTTGGGCCAGAGAGCAGGAAGGGCAATAGGCATGTGGATTTAAGCTATTTCCTATATAAACAGGACAAAAACTAAAGACCCCACATCATCAGCAAGATCATCAAAGGCCCAGTGGAAAGACAAATACCCACAGAAAAACCCATAAGAGGCTCCATATTCAAACCAGAACCTAAGAAACAGACTAAGGCATTCTGTCCACTATATTATGCAGTACATAAAAGCATGTAATAATAAGTCTGTAACCCCAACAGGGTATCCAGAATATATATTCACGTAGGTTACAGACTGCCATTAAGTGCCTAGACTAAGAAGTGCAAGCTGTCGGACAACATCCAATTCACAAACAAGGCCGTGCTCAGAGATACCGTACATTCCAAAAAGATACTCCAAGAGTCAACTCACCATTCACTGTTTTCAGGCTCCCAGCAATGCCTTCCCCATGTTGCCTCTTCTGGGAATTCTTGAACTCCTTCAGTGACAAATAAAGGACTTTACGGACCACCCTTTCTTCTGACCACGGAATCCCATCACTGTCATCCTAGAGAAACGTAAGAAAGGGAAGGGGAGTTACTAAAAAGAAAGAGAGCAAATATTCAGAGTCAGAATAAACTTAAAAAAAAAAAAAAAATTCCAAACAGTATTGCATGATCAAGACCCAGTTCTGAGATGAAAATTACATCATAAGGTTGAGGGACAACCTTGGCCCTTCTGGACAGATCTCATGCAAAAAGTAATCCACAGGCTCTTGAAAGGACTGAGAGAAACTCACAACTATCTCACTTCTTTATACGCTCCACAAACCCAATGTACATTCAGCTAGTAATACTGTAGTCTGATATTCCTGAAAGTTCAGAAAGAAGATACTATACCCACAACCAGCACTGTCATGAACCATTTTACTGGAGTTTTATAAAACGACTAATGCCAGGGTACACACTACACTACAAATATGCTGTTTTGGAAATTTTGTTGTCAGCACTGGGAGTTGAGAAGATACAGCAAATATAGGTGCTGCCTTCAACGAATTTACAATTCAAGCAGAAAAAACAGAATTTGATCTGCACTGGCCTTTTAAGTAAATGAGTCACAAATGAAAGAGGGGGAGATCACGGCAGAAGAGGGCAATTGATCTTGGGGGAGTACAGATGGCATGATCATCTTTTTTTAAAAAGCACATATTAATAACAGACTTTGAAGGTCTCTATTGTGTGGTAGCCTTCACGTCTGTTAATTCAGATCCAATGGAAGTTCTTCAGGGAAGAATTAACAAGGTGCAAGCCAGGTGAAGGAGGAAGGAGAAGGAAAAAAAAGAAAGAAAAGAACTAGCAGCCAGCCCAGAGACCATTCCAGCAATTCCAGTAGTAAAGAGATAAAGAAAGAACAGAATTGTAAAAGCACTGAAGAGAGGAAAATATTGAGAAGGGACTTGAGACAGAGCCAGAGATAGAAAGATGGAAATGGTTGGCACTTGTCACTAAACGGAGATAAAATGGGAGGAAGCAGTAAGAAAGCTGTTAAGGTTCTCAGGCACTGGTTCACGTGATCACGGGCATTCAGAGGTTCCCTTCTGAGCCTATGTGCACACTGTTGCTCTAAGAAGGGCTTACACTGGCACA
>NW_012144300.1:3969087-3988686 GCF_000956105.1 Propithecus coquereli
GTGAGAAACTGATAGAGCAGCAAGACATGTAAGATCAAGGGAGAGTTTATTAAGGGAGAAATAAAGATGTGTCTTATATAGTGATGGGAATGATCCAGTAAACAGGAGTTAATGATGAAGAAAGGAGGGATAATTTTCAGAGTGATGTCATGAGGGAAGAGTGGTGTCCAGTGATTAATTCAATGTACAAAGGGAGAGGCAGGCTAGAGATAGAGACCTTTATAGAAGGCACTAAAGCCTTAAAAAAATCCCAAGCCAGGTGCAGTAGTGCATCCCAAGTCAGGAAGATCACTAGAACCCAGGAGTTTGAGCCTAGATTGAGAAACATAGTAAGACCTCATCTCAAAGAAAGAAAAAAATAAAGAAATCCCCGATTCTAATAGATTTTCATGCACTTGACTTCCATACCGCTTGAAGCTGAGCTTCCATAAGAACCGGAGGAAGCAGGAAAAGGCTGCAGCAAACAGACCTGACTCAAGCTCAGACACCACAAACCCCCACGTCCCACCTCTGCCCTATGTGTGGACTGGCCTCCCAGGTGACACTACCTGTGCGGTGTGCCCTCCTACTGAAGCAGCCCAAGATTCGGTGCGAATGATGAGGTAAGCGGGGAAACCCTGCCCAGTTCACAGAGCTGACAAAGGAGGCAGGCCAAGAGAACTGGAGGGGCAGTGGGTGTGAAGCACAAAGTGACCGAGAGAGGAGCACATTAACCTCCGCAGGCACCTCCATTCTTAACGCTCCAGGAGATGCAGTGTCCAAGCAGCCCTCCCTACTAGGAAGCGTGGCGCCTCACTGACACTTAAATTGGATTTCTGGTTCCAATCAGTCTTCAGCATGATCCATTCCTTCCAGTTAAGCTTCTCATCAAGGCTCAAAATTCCTCATCTGTAAAATGATGAGTTTGACCTATATACTTCTAAAAAGACCCTTCCTGCTCTAGCAATTCCTAATTTTGCACATCACTCCACTGGTGCCACACAAGTACAAGTGGCTTGGCCACAGAAACCTGTCATTGTAGCCATCTGTCCCACTAGACTCTGACGTTGACACTACAGTCAAATATTTATTTGCTGGAGGCCACCCCTGCCACCAACACGGCCTTTCCCAACCCCAGGCCTTGCTCAGAAAAGCTCCAGCATGTTGCAAGGCAGCCTTTGCAAGGCTCAAGGGAATGCAACTTCTTCAATGCAGTTTTTCTGGTAGCTCACCTGCCTCCCCGCTGGCCTCCTACACTCACCCACACTCGTTTGATTTTTAAAGCATTTATCCTACAGCATTTTATCTCACTTCACAAATTTTAAGTTGCGCGTATTTTTCTCCTGTTAGCACATGCATCTCACAATTTAGATGGCTCACACTCCCAAAATTACCAGAAGCATTCTTTTGTTCCTTCTTACTGCTACATAAAATAATGATACATCACTCAACGACATCTTAGATGGGATGAAATAAGGTATTAGAACTCCACCGCCAAAATAAGCAACTCGAGTTCAGTTTCTATTATCCACAATGCCTCCACCTATACACTGCAATATTGAATAAATTAAAATTCAATTGAGAAATGCCCCACCTACACTACTTGTGCTGTCAGAATGCAGCACAGCTGAGAAGAAAAACAGCAAGCCTTCTCAACTCTACCTCCTTCCAGGACAGATGTAGCTTTATTTTTTTAAGCAAACAACAAACAAGTTGTTTTCAACAAAGTGTAATCAGCCCTTCATTTCACCCGGCTTTCTTTCCCATGGAGTGTGTCTCACACATCAGAGGACACAGGAGCGGCAAAGTGTTAGAGAAAACAACTTACTATCCAACCTGCAGCCGCTGCCTTGAAGAGCAGCCTGAGCTGGTCCTCCCCCTACAGCCTGCAGAGCTGAGACCAGCACTTCCACAGTAGCACTTTGGGTGAGGCAGAAGGGTAGGCCACTTTATTCAGAAGAAAAAAAAA
The DNA here is from genome assembly GCF_000956105.1 of Propithecus coquereli. NCBI lineage: Eukaryota > Metazoa > Chordata > Mammalia > Primates > Indriidae > Propithecus > Propithecus coquereli. The sequence goes on from NW_012144300.1 coordinate 3,971,036, forward strand.
ATATTCTTTCCTGTTGAAGTAGGGGCCAACTTTAGAATAGCTAGACCTGAAAGCCTCAGGCCAAAACAGACAGGAAAAGTGTCCCCTTTGTAAAGGGAAGGTAACCATACATCCAGGACACTCATTTCAAATACAGCTCCATAAAAAAACTACATTAATCAGATCACGTGCCCTGAGTTTTTTGACTTTTAGTCACAAGTCATTTTTATGGCTTTTGTGAATACATTTTGTGAACAATGAATTTGCAGGAGTTGGGCCCGCATTCCATTCCACAGATATCAGGAATCTCTGAGAAAGAATAAAAGATTCTGAAGGGAGTTTAAAAAATGCTTTTGGGGTTGGGGAGAGGAGGGAGAATCCACCATACCTGGGTAATGTCCTATATCTGCGCTTCCACTTGGCTACAAATTGATAGCTTTTGCCTGAAAGTGCATGGGCCCCTCCTATGATTTCCAGCCTTCTGGCTCAACAAAGTATTAAAAATACGAGGTGAATTAACAGAAAGAAATAATGAGAGAAGGGGAGCCAATGAGGACTGTAAATTTTGATTCCCTTGTGCTGTCAATTCAATTGCAAGCCACAGCAAAGCCCAGAAACATGCTCACACAAATAAAAATACCACACCCTTCCAAAGTTTCTTTCCCAATGCAAAATTTCATCTCCTTCAGAAGAAATTGTTACTTAAAAAAAAACCTTCCTACAAATTCTTATTTTTAGAATCCTGTCTTTAGGAGGGATCTACAAGTACTTCTATTTATCTAAGTGGTGGCTAAAAGCATTCTGGAGTTCTAATCCAGAAAGCCTGAGTTTCTATCCTGACTCTGCTACGTAATAGCTGGGTAGGCAAATTGCTAATCCACTCCTAGTAGATAGTTTCCTCATCTGTAAAATGGTGTGTTCTTAAGATTAAATAAGTAAAATACAGCTAAAGTATTAGAACAGTGACTGGCAAGTAGTAGGCTAGCCATCGCAAGTACTGCCCAGAGTACGATTCAAAGTAAATAGATGCAGGTTCCCTTAAATCTAGTCCAGAGGGTTTTGCTGGCCAAAGGGCTTGCTGATCTGAGATGACATTTATAGGAAGCAAATGAAATTCAAATACAGTTAATAACTCCCTTCTCTTACTGTGTAATTATGTGTACTCATTATTTGTGTAGCATGTTAGTATTTAAATGTCCCTAATTTCAGCCCCAGAGGGCCAGGGGCCCTCAAAGAGTGGCCAAGGTCTCAGCCTCTGCCAATCCTTTCCAAAGCTTTTTGTCAATTTCATACAGCCAGGAAAAGTAGCATTATCCACAGCAGAAAGTAGAAAGCTCGCAATCAGCACATTGTAGCACCACCTCACCCTTAAGCCCAGCTACAACCAAAAAGCTGTACAGACAACACACAAGGCTGTTCAAGAGTCACATTTGCTACCTCTAGCAGGGCAAAAAAATTCATTCCTTGTCACTTTAGAACCACAAAAGCAAGACTGATGGCAAACATGCATTTTATGACATAAAAAATCAGGTGTCTCTACTATCTCATGTCTGCTTGGGTTATTACTACTTGCAAACATGCAGAACTCAGGCAGCTGGAGCTCACCCGCTCAGATACAAGCTGTAGTGTTTGCACACTGTTAACAGACACCGGACGCCCAACCCCCGCTCACACAAATCTTAAGGGCAAAGGGCTGCCTGCTCATCATGCCAGCGTGCCACTGATTTACCAGGAGTGATGTCAATTTGTTCTCAAATTAGATAAAAATTATGTTAAGCCCATTCTGTTGTTAATGCAAAGAATTACTGTAAAAACAACTGAATTTTCCTGGGAAAGTCTAGCAGAACCAATAATCCAGAAATATCTTTATTTAAAAATTGACATGGGAAAACCAAAATAAAACACTGTTCCTTTCAATACTGTTGTTGCAAAGATCTGGTATAATTTTCATGCATTTTGTGTTGCAAAGTAAGTACTGGGTTCAAAGTTACAGGACTTGAGCTGTAATGTCAACTCTGCTACTGTAAAATAAACAGCTGTGTGACTTTTGTGAAAATAAATGGCTCCATACGGGACAATCTTAAAAGTCTACCACCAGACAAATTTCTGTGACAATTAAAACTGGACCGAGGGAATTATTTTACTTTTGAAATGGAAGCTAGAGAGGCTTAGAGACTGAAGAAAAGAAAAACATACCTTGGCATGACTTAAAATCACTATAGTGCATCCCCCGCCCCTACCCTTACTAACCTAACCTCTGGTTTCAGTTGACCTTTAGGTCAAGGTCTTTCTATTAGATAGGGTACGCATGATGACTGCCTAGAGAGCGCACTCATTCAAACTGACATGATCTACCGATGACTACACACACACACACACACACACACACACACACACACACACACCAGAGCTCCCAGTTACAATTACTCCTACTCTCAACGTCACAAGCCCTGAAGTCTTGCTCCCTGCTGTTCCAGCTTTCTCTGGATTCCGCAGATTTCAGGACAAGTGCGCCCACAGAAAAGGAGTTATTTATTCCCATGGTCCTGGTTTCCTGCTTTCCCGGTATCCCACCTCATCCCCCCAAACAAGAAAGCACTTTGTTTAACACATTAGTTAGCTGCCATCAAGATAATGATTCTAAAAACACGCTCAAGTTCTGAAACAGGGAGATGTGTTTACTCAGAACTGCTATAGAAATCCAACCTACAGAATAACAAAAAGGTAGCCTTGGAATCCTGCCTGCACAAACACCAACGCGAACCAGAAAATGCCACATTCGCAGCAATTTCACAACCAAGAAAGGAGTCTGGTATCTCCACAATTTTTTAAAGACAGGTAAATCTTTATCTGGATGAAATGCAAACTACCACAACAAAAACTAACTTGTCATTAGGAAGGTGGTGCCAGAGCTATTTCAAGTTTTCAGTGATCGCAATGCAGACGTCTTTGACAACTTTTCTTAGCATTTCTCCTCAGTATGGCCAACCCCTCGACAATGCAAAAATCAAAGCTACATTTGCCAATTGGCTGGCTGCTTCTTAAATGAAAAACTTTAGTTTTTGTTCATTGACTGAAATTCTAACCTTTATTAAATCCTGTACAACTGGCAGACTTCTTTTCCTAAAAACTGGTGTTTGCCAGTTAAGACAGGTTGGTTTTTTCCCTCATTGTCAGCAATCCAAACACTAAGACGTTACCCCTCCTGAACAGCACTGTGAGCACTGCAACTGTAAAATTTAAAACTGGAAGAGCTATTGCTCTACTCTAACTCTAGGATTCAGGGACATTCTCCCTCTGCTCCCTGCCCCATTTAATCAATCAAAACACTAAACAGGAGGTGAAACACTAACAACAAACAAGAATTACCACATCTAATGTTCTCTAAATAGAAACGGTTTCAACTGTACTGTATTATAAGCCATGAATGGATGGGGTCCCTATCTGCTGGAGATCCGCAGGGTACCCTTTAGGAAAAGAGCATATAGGGGGTCCAAACTGTATATTATGGCAATAGATTCCACAAGTTATTTTGTTTTCTACGAAAGAAAGACTCAAAATTGGCCTTTCCCATACATGTTGGCTCAGATTTGTTGGAGGACACACACATGACTGAGCCACTATGGCTTTAATGGTTGACCTCCAAAAACAAGTCACCCATAAGGAAGAAAACCCAGGGGGGTGGGGGGAGCCACTTGCTTCAAGTCACGCAATAGTGGAAAAAGAGAGCCCAACTTGGGGGAACAGCAAAGTTCAGAGAGGTCATCTCAGAAAACTCTGCCACGGCCCTGTGGACACAGAGCAGCAAGAGGTCCTGCCTGTAAGCACTAGTTCCAACAAAGGCCGTCAGACAACTCACCCTGCAACTACACAGGTGTATAAGAAACTGGAAGCCAGAGTGAACCTGTCCTTTTGCACCCAAACACCAAGTACAGCATATGCGATGACCCCTGTGACCAGAGCCAAGGCTTGCAAAAAAGAACAGAATCTCCTCTTTCTTACCTCCTTGCCCCAAGCAAGCATAAACCAAAACATGTCAATTCATTCACATTTCACTGTTACCCCGACAGATGAACACGTGCATGAGAGATTGTGGAATGCCATCGCAGCTGCTTCCCCTGAAATGAGGTAGCAGACTACAACCAAATGTTTGTCCTCACATGGTTTTTTGAGGATGACTTTATCTGAATCATACTGATCCCATTAAAAAGGGACACCAGAACAAACTCACATAGGAGTAAGTTTCCTTCTAAGCCTCAGGGAGCCATCTGATAACCACACAGGAAGAGGGATACTTCTGGAGGCAGAGGAATGCTAAGCCACTGTATACTCTGTAGCCTGCCCAGCCTGATCAACAAGGAAGGAAGTAGGTACTTACAAGGCTGTTGGGCCAGAGAGCAGGAAGGGCAATAGGCATGTGGATTTAAGCTATTTCCTATATAAACAGGACAAAAACTAAAGACCCCACATCATCAGCAAGATCATCAAAGGCCCAGTGGAAAGACAAATACCCACAGAAAAACCCATAAGAGGCTCCATATTCAAACCAGAACCTAAGAAACAGACTAAGGCATTCTGTCCACTATATTATGCAGTACATAAAAGCATGTAATAATAAGTCTGTAACCCCAACAGGGTATCCAGAATATATATTCACGTAGGTTACAGACTGCCATTAAGTGCCTAGACTAAGAAGTGCAAGCTGTCGGACAACATCCAATTCACAAACAAGGCCGTGCTCAGAGATACCGTACATTCCAAAAAGATACTCCAAGAGTCAACTCACCATTCACTGTTTTCAGGCTCCCAGCAATGCCTTCCCCATGTTGCCTCTTCTGGGAATTCTTGAACTCCTTCAGTGACAAATAAAGGACTTTACGGACCACCCTTTCTTCTGACCACGGAATCCCATCACTGTCATCCTAGAGAAACGTAAGAAAGGGAAGGGGAGTTACTAAAAAGAAAGAGAGCAAATATTCAGAGTCAGAATAAACTTAAAAAAAAAAAAAAAATTCCAAACAGTATTGCATGATCAAGACCCAGTTCTGAGATGAAAATTACATCATAAGGTTGAGGGACAACCTTGGCCCTTCTGGACAGATCTCATGCAAAAAGTAATCCACAGGCTCTTGAAAGGACTGAGAGAAACTCACAACTATCTCACTTCTTTATACGCTCCACAAACCCAATGTACATTCAGCTAGTAATACTGTAGTCTGATATTCCTGAAAGTTCAGAAAGAAGATACTATACCCACAACCAGCACTGTCATGAACCATTTTACTGGAGTTTTATAAAACGACTAATGCCAGGGTACACACTACACTACAAATATGCTGTTTTGGAAATTTTGTTGTCAGCACTGGGAGTTGAGAAGATACAGCAAATATAGGTGCTGCCTTCAACGAATTTACAATTCAAGCAGAAAAAACAGAATTTGATCTGCACTGGCCTTTTAAGTAAATGAGTCACAAATGAAAGAGGGGGAGATCACGGCAGAAGAGGGCAATTGATCTTGGGGGAGTACAGATGGCATGATCATCTTTTTTTAAAAAGCACATATTAATAACAGACTTTGAAGGTCTCTATTGTGTGGTAGCCTTCACGTCTGTTAATTCAGATCCAATGGAAGTTCTTCAGGGAAGAATTAACAAGGTGCAAGCCAGGTGAAGGAGGAAGGAGAAGGAAAAAAAAGAAAGAAAAGAACTAGCAGCCAGCCCAGAGACCATTCCAGCAATTCCAGTAGTAAAGAGATAAAGAAAGAACAGAATTGTAAAAGCACTGAAGAGAGGAAAATATTGAGCAGGGACTTGAGACAGAGCCAGAGATAGAAAGATGGAAATGGTTGGCACTTGTCACTAAACGGAGGTAAAATGGGAGGAAGCAGTAAGAAAGCTGTTAAGGTTCTCAGGCACTGGTTCACGTGATCACGGGCATTCAGAGGTTCCCTTCTGAGCCTATGTGCACACTGTTGCTCTAAGAAGGGCTTACACTGGCACACTCACTTTGAGTCTTAAGCCTTAGATAATGGAGGTCAATTTAGAGATGGATGCATTTGAGCGCAGATATTTTGGGCCTTAAAAGAATAAGGAAAATATTAATATCTTGGGTAAAAGCAGGACTTTGGATATTCAGGTCCCTTTTGTTCAAGCAGACGGCCAAACTCCTCAGAGAACTCTAATACGTGGGCAGTCTGTGCTGTTGTACTGGGTTGTACAAAAGGATTGGTTCTCATTCCCTGCCGCTAACGGATCGTGTAAAACCTCCGTGGGCCTCAATGAGAGGGCTGGATGATCTGAGGTCTTTCCTAGCTCTTAAATTCCTAAACTCTGCATAAACACAAACTATATTTTAGAAGCCCAACCACGTAGAGACTCTAAGCTCTAAATAACTTAAGCTGCACTCTTGGTTAAGCCTCAAGGATTTCCTAGAATGAGAGCAATTCTCCATCTTCCACAATAATGGGAAGAAAGGTCCAACGAAGTTAGAGAGCTAGGATTTCCACCTTCCCCTAGACATCCTTCACTCCGACAGGCCTGCCAAGCTGAGATTTCTGTTTGCTGGGCAGCACAACTCTAGAGGAAGAAGGCACCTCCGGTCTTCTTAGTCACTCTCCTGTGAGAGCCACAGACCAGGCTGGTGGTCGGGGTTCAGACATGAAGGATAAAAGAAGAAGCCAGCAAACTCTGCCTCGACTTGATGAAAAATACAAATAATTTCTAAACTGCTACTAGGTGCGGGTCACTAGAGACCTTCCCATCACATGATTAAAAACCAGAAAAATGCAGCACTCTGACCAGAACCCATTTGAGAAACTCAAATAACCAACCCGAGTAAAATGCGGATTATGCGACTAGGAATGACGTAGCTAAGTTTTTATAACAACTCCCTTGAGTGTGCATGAAAGCTCCACCAGCATATTAGCAGTGACTGAAGGACAGTGTTAACTGCGGGAGGCGTCGATGCTTATTGGGCAGAGTTCTCTTCACCACCACCAGCTTCCTACTCATCCTTCGCATCCCCGCCGCAATGACATGAAATTATAAATTATAATTTCCTACACATACATAGTTCATACATTATAAAGGCCCCAAACAGCTTTCAATGTAAAACCCCAGTGACGATTTACTGCATCCTGCGCAGGTTCATACCTCGGCCCTGACTGCACGCTCCAGATGAGAGAATTATACCCCTACAACTAATGTCTAATTAAAACATAAACCACGTGAGATGAAAACTCCTGCAAAGGAAGCGCATTTAAGGTTCACTTACTGACACAAACAGCTTCATTACGCCTATAAAGTGCTTTAAATGCAGGAGAAGCAAATCCATGACACAGATTACGGGCTCTGAAGGCTAAACATTAAAACTCAAACTTTAGGGAGGGGGGAGGAGGGAGGAGGGGACGGGTACATGCATACACAAAGAGTGCAATGCGCACCACCCGAAGGATGGACATATTTGAAACTCAGACTTAGGGGAGGTGCGGGGGGCAAAGGCAACATACGTAACCTAAACCTCTGTGCCCCCATAATATGCTGAAATTTAAAAAAAAAAACTCAAACTTTAAACAGGCACCCAAGTGTTCTTTTTTGTAACCTACAGTGCTGGTCAAGACTTGTCACCTCTGCAAGACGCAAACCTAGTAGATAATAAGTTGACTCTGTGCCGTTCCCAAAAAACACACGGGAGTACGATAATCCCGAATATTCCTAATTAAATTGCCTTTCCAGGTTGCAGAGTCATGGTGAACCACTCTAACCTCACACTCCTAGCTATGGGAACACTAGCTGTGGAGAGCACAGGAGTGCCTGTTCTCTCACCCTCCGGGCTATCTATGCTGGGCAATGGAAAAGGCCAGAAAGAAGGTCCTTCCAGTTTAAAGTCCAGACTGCTCTGGCTGTGTCATTGTTCAGAATCGCCCAAGTACTGAATGCTCTAAAACACAGCACAGATATAACTCAATCACCAGAGGTCAAGCAAACTCAAAATACATACATTAAATCCAGGGCTTCCTTCTTATTTTCCCTTTTTCAACAGCTGTCTTATTTAATTAGCCACTCAACCATAGGATCAGGAAATCATTTCTCTTGTTCACCACTGTATCCCAGGCCCCTAAAACACACCTGATATAAAAAGAGCTCAGTAAGTATTTCTGGAATCAATTAAAATCAATTAAAATCTCAGTCTCACTCTTCCCACTTTTACCCACAGTAGCCCTGCCAGTGCCTAACCCTGGCCAACATCCAGGATGTTTTAAGTCAAGTGCCTGAAATCACCGCTAACCCCATAAAACATTCTCCAGTGACTAATCCAAAAGGGCTCGGCTACACCCCTCGTTCTCAGCAGTGAACTGGCCATCTGACCGAGAGACATCCCTCCAACACAGTGGCTGCCGCCACCCCCCCCCCTTCCTCAGTTCCCTGCAAGAAAAAACGTGCCCATCTAGACATACACATGATCTCGTGGGGCCCACGTCTAATGACTCTTTCACTCACTCTCTCTTCTGCTAAATATCGTCCAGTCCTTTTGTAAAATAAATCTTTTGGCACTTGCTCTTCCCTCTACTTCTCTTACCACACCTGTCCAGGCCCCTTCTCCCAAGGAGTGCCTCTCACACTCTCACCTGACCTTCTACACCACAATCACTGTGTTCAAATTACCTCATATCCCATTCATGCCTTGGTATTGCAAAATCCACGTTACCCCCTTTCTAGACCACCCAAGGCCACATGGCTCTGCTCAGAGTCAGCTGGGATTTGCCAGTAGATTGCTGTAAAGAGAGAGACCTTTCATGGCCTGCTCCAGAATTCTCCACAAAACCAAGTGCCCTGACCACTCCGGTTTACTGGTCATCTTAACATAGAAGATACAGTAATAAGTCCTTTAAAAGAGAAGGTGACAGCGTTTTCTTTTAGCTTTCAAAACGTTTGCCATCCTTTGAAATAATCGGAGAGTGTCTTACCAAAAAGAGCAACCGGTAGAGAATCAAACCTGTATGATTCGTCGTTTTTCCTACTACAAGGAAAGAGGAGCACAATAACTCGTCACTGCCCCAAGTTTTAAAAAAGACACATAAGATCCAGGAGCACGGAAAGTAAGCCCATGAAGACACTACACACCTTTTAGTAGACAGCATCATTTCATAGTTCTCCAAAGTTCACAGTCCAGGTTAGAGATTAAACATAACCTTCCATATCCGTGCAACTCCCAATTGTGGCCCACAGACCACCTGTACCTTAAGCACGGCGCCCCCTGTTAGAAATGCAGGCTCTCAGGCCCCATCCAGACCTACTGGCTCAGAATCTGCACTTTACCAAGATCCTCAAGTGATTTCTATGCACAGTAAAGTTTCAGAAGCACAGCTGTGCACAATGGTGCCCCATCACGAGCCTATTATATATTGCTTCCTAATTTCCATCAGAACACAGGCAAAGGAAAAGGTAAGATGACACCAAGGTGAATGCTTTCAACATCCACCCACTGTTGCCAATATTACTGTCAGAATTTAAAACTCTATATAAATACACCCTGAGAAATCTTCCCTTTGTCTTCTCCGCAGTGATCAAAGAGCATAGGTGAAAACAATGAAAAGGGTATGGCACTGAGGAATGCCAGTTCCTTTAATCATTCCTTACATAACGCAGTCTCTCAACCCTTCTCTTCCGCTTACCCAACTCGGCAACACCCAGAATTAAAAACACATTCAAACATGTGAATAATCTTTCAAAACAGGACCAACATATACAACAATATCAATGCATAAATCCGAGAGTTAGGATAAAATTTAGCAGTCCCATTACACTGTGGGATCTCATTAAGCCTGCAATTAATGATACCCTCCCTCCATGGTGATTTTGTTTGTTTCTTTGGGGAGTTGAGGGGGGCAAGTAAATTTACTTTACCATAGTGAAACAAGAACCAAAGGAAGGGCGCAATCCAACAAAAACAGCACAGGTTCCAGTTATACAATTTTATTCCTATGATGTGTGCCCTCTACTTTTGTTTTAAACAACAACAAGAGCAAACACACACAAATAAAACCCTTGCACAGGCCACTGACAGAAAGCCATGTGTGCATGATGACAGAAACAAGCTGTATTCAAACCAAGTTAAAGAACTGCTTTACACTGCGAGACTGAAGCACCTACGTGACCCATGGTTTTGAAAGCTGGATTACTGTTTTGATATACTATATTACTAAACCAAGAGTTCTTATGATTTGTCTCAAGACTGGACAGATCACGGGCCAAGACAGAGCCTTTATCGGCTGCTGCTCTCCAGCAACAGCCAACTCTTCATTCAGAAAGACCGGCTGTCAAAATCTCTGCAGAGAACTCACAGACCTTAGGGCAAGAAAACACGGGCATCTCAGTCAATAAAGCTTGCGTAACAGGCTAGGCACAGGATGATACCCTTGCAGTCATCCAAGGATGGTAACACCACAGACTGGTATCCTTGGAGTTGTATTGATGGCAAATGTCTACTGGGTGCTGTTTACTAGGTATTGTGCTTGGCACTTACATGCATTTACAAATCATGATTTCTCTGTGCAGCCTCCCCTCAGGATAAGGTCCACATCAATATTTTCTCACTGTAGTTTTAAAACGTAGGGGAAAGAAGTAGTCACCAACTCTTTTAGTTATTTCTGAGAGATGACTTTTGGCGTCTTGCCCAAAGGTGATGCAGCCACACAGAAACAAGAGCTGGAACGGGTCAGTCAGTCTATGGCAGATGCCAGATCAGAAAGTGAAATTTGAAAACTCAGAAATCCGTTAGTAACAAGAAGACATTAAAAGTGTAATGCACAGTGATTACTAAGTGAGAGCGAAATTAGAAATTACTAATCTGCAGAGGCTAAATATTAATATAAACAATACATGAAAAATAAAACACTACTACTAGTAGTAAAGGGGCGGAGCGGGGAGGAGAGGAAGGAGCCTTCTGTTACTAACCTCTACAGCTTCCTGTGTAATAGAACAGACTTGACACACGGTCTTGTGCAATTTGTCCATGTCTTGGTTTTTATTATGGTTTCCAATTCAGGCCGTTTTGATTTAGGAGAGGGAAAACAAGGATGAAAAAGCAGGGGTTGGAAGGAAGCCCATTTCTGATCAATTAAGAAACCATTTTCTAACAATTACAATTATTTAAAAATGAAAAGTCCAATGGAACTTAGTTAATTCCTTATCACTTGCAGCAAACTGCATGAAAGACTCATGCATTACAGGTAGAGGGGTCAAAATCTTTTACCATGGAAAGCAAGGCCATGGTGGTAATGACGGGGAGACAGCTGTTGGAAACCGGGGCAGGGGCTAACTAAGCCCCAACAGAGATCCCTTCTTACCCACATCCCCAAACAAAAATACAACCAGTATTATAATAAAGACATAGGATTGAAGTGTAATACACACCTATGTTTTAAATTGAAATTCAGAACATCCTACCAATGTTGTAAACATCAACCTGCTCATAAAAGAGGGACCCAGAGGAGGAAGGTGGAACCAGGCACAGCTACAGAAACCACTGCATTCCACAAAAAACACTCTTGCTTCCATCAGGAAGGGGCCCAGTAAGTCAAATGCTCTTCACGACCTCTAGTAACTAAAACGAACAGATGCTGAAATGGGAAAATAGCTTTCAAGTTGATGGGGGCATGGTAGCGCTCAGGGTCACAGGCATGAAGACCATCTCCCTAACATGGAACCTCTTTATTAAAACTTTCAACAACATCAACTGCACATATGCTGTTCTTACCTACCTTGCCAAAGCTCTGCAGGTGGAGGGATGTGACTTTTACCCATTAACTACTTTTAAAAAAAGAAGTACAATTCTTAATTCCAATGCCCAACCCTGCTCCTGAGTTGGACCAACACGAAATGCCCTATCATGGGACTGCAGATGGCGGGTTGTATTAACAGCTGCACAGAGCTGAATATCAAATAAGAAAAAATTTAAAAGACTAGGTCTATGAACTAGGAAAGAATGAAGTCAATCCCTCCTCCCAGGGACAAATGACTAGAAACCGCTCTACATGGATGTCTTTTGTTTTCAGAACAAGTTTGCCATATACCTGCAGTTAAATCATATTCCTTAAAACAATTTTTGAATGTCTGGTATGCCAGCCTGGTCCATCAATGGTTTGAAGAGAAAACAATGAAACCACCACATAAAAAGTTGTTTGTGATACTGATTCTTTGCATGGATGAAATATAAACAAGGATTTACTGGGTGGGGGGTAGGGGAGAGATAGTAAACAGAAAACATGAACCAGGCACCACCACTTCAACTGAGAATAAAACTACCGTTTCTTCCCTTTTAATAAACTAATAGCAATATTTCTAATCAAGTTTAATTCCATAAAATGGCCCAACTGTCAACACCCAAATGTCAAAGTGAAAACTGGGATAATATTCGCACACAGAAATAATTTAAGTGGCCAGGAAACATCCGAAGAGAAACAACTGATTTGCTGAACTTGTGAATGATGTTCCCTTGTCTTGGTTTTAAATTAAAAGCACTTCGAGCAGCAAATTTCCTCAGACAGACAGGTTTCCTGGGTTAAAGTAAACGGCCCGAAAACGCTTATGCAAGGAGAGTTTTACTTCTTCCAAATTCCCATTAAATAATGTGTACTTATCTTTGATTACCGCCTATTTAAAAAAAAAAAAAAAGAAAGAAAGAAAGAAAAGCTACAGCTGAAATTGGATTAAGAACTTCTGCTGAAAACGATTTATTGCATAACACAACTCTGACAGCCTGAATCTCCGGCCACCAACTGAGCCTTTATAAAAATCTGCTGGGCAGCTGCCAAGTCAGCTCTTTTGCGTCTGAGCATGTCAGACATCCGCCGTCGTCAAGGCAGCAGCATGGCAGCAAGACATCCGCACACTCATGGTTAAAGGGTGCAGTCCGGGAACAGAGCAGCCAGGAGCACGCTGCACGGCACTGAACCCTCCTGCAGTGCTGGATCTGACAGCTTGCTTTCTCGACGTAATCAAAAAAGACCCAAGATCTACAGCAGGATTATCTCCAAGAATCCAGCAGAAATCTAGACTGTCAATCTGTCTTGAGTGGAGGGAATGGGACGAAAAATAAAATCAAATTACACATAAATTCTTAACCCATGTCTTCAAAAACCAAATTAGAATAAGACACAGGCGAGTACCAACAATGCCAATGTGCAACCATACAACAATATCACTTTGTAAATAAACTACTAAGTACTAACAAGTACACTGGCAAACGAATTCTAACTTATTTGGATCTTTTAATTACAAAACCTTTTTATGTTGATAAGCATACCCAAAGATCCCCCCAAATGCCATGTGCTAATCTACACTTTCCATCATAGCAGCCACCAATCACAGGCAGGTAGGATCATACTATTCACATTTCAGGTACTCAGTAGCCACTCTCTCCACCACCCAGGGCCAACACACCCACAGAATGTTTCTGCCGTCACAAGAACTACTTTTGGACAGCACTATTCTAGGGCATACACATTTGCATTACATCGGATAGGGTTCCAATTGATGGTGTGTTTTACTTGATAATACATTTTAAGAGTCTTCAAAATACATGACTTACGCTGTATTCCATTTACCAGGAAAATTATGGGAGGTTAGAAACTTTTTGCAAAAAAATTAGAGTCTAAGGCAGGCAAGGACTACTGAAAGTGCAGATACCCACTGATGCAATTCTCCTGGAAAGTGGTCCCAACACTGTCTGCTACAGCTGGCCTTTAGGTTTGGCAGGTAATGTACATGAAACTCTGAAGATGAAGTACAAGTCAGTCTACAAATCTTCAAGACACACACCGCTTTAAACCTTCAAATCCTTTTCTAAGGAATCCACTACAAAATAAAGCCTTTAGGATTAAGACCAGACAAAAAGCCAGCCCTCAACAGCCAGTCTCCCAAGTACCAACAAGGTGGCCCAAACCAGCTCGATTATTGCTGCCCCCTCCTGCCATGACCAGTTAAAATTACGGGCCTGTGAACCACGGCCAGGGGTGAGAGCAGGTTTTACACTTCTCCTTCCACCAGGTCCTAGGACACTGCTGGGGTCATTTTATGAGCTTGATCAATACCCAGCTGACTTGCTGGCCTTTGTGGCTCAGCAATGCCTCCAGGTAGGAAATAAGCAGAAGTGTACTTATGTTGTCAGGGAAAACGGTTGGTCAAGTTCTATTATAAACCATTACGTTTATTTTGGTCCATCTGATGAAAATTTTGAAACTACTGAAAAGTCTACAAATAAGCTGTCCTTGGATGTAACATAAACTTGACACCTTCCTTATTTTTTCCAGAAATGGTGACAGTTGTGCCATGTACCTTAACCCCTTCCTGTACCCTCCAGCCCTCCCCAGAGTTAACGACCACCTTGGGACTAGTTGGCACCTTTCATCACAGGAGTGGGTCTCCGCAAAGTTGTAATCTCTGCTTTCCCCTCCTAACAGCACTTCCCACGGATGACATGTGTGGTCCACTGCTGCGAGGCCACATACATGTTTCCTGTATACATTCTCCTCCACATCTCACAACTAGCCTATATCACATAAGCATTTTTAAGTGAGGAAACTGAGGCAAAGAGTTATTCAGTACTACAGATCACACCCCGACTAGCCAACGTCTTATTCATCTTTGTTCCCAATACCTACCAATGAGTCTAGCACACAGCAGGCCTCGGGGAAAACATTTCATGAGTGAACACACAAGGAGGTGGCAACTAGAACAGTGGCCTGGAGGTAATAAAGGGCCAGGATTCCAGTTCTGGACTCCTATGAGCCTTAGTCTGGCTCAAATGTGTAGAACGATTATCTAGGGCAAAGGTGAGCACACATCAGAGACACCTGGAGGGCTTGAGAAAGCACTGCTCAGTCCCCTTCCCTGAGACTCTCCCAGGTGACACTGACGCTGCTGGTCCAGGGATCACACTTGAAGAGCTGCTGCTGTTCACCAGACATGCAGGGTATCCCACATTCACCCTAGCCCTCCACAAAAACTCTTCTCACTGCCATGAAAAACACTGTAATTGCCAAATCTAATGCAAACTTTTTTTTATTGGCAACCTGACTCTCCCTGGTTTTCCTGCCATCATCTACAAGTTGGTTTGTGCTGCACTCCCCAATCTCCAATTATGATCTAAACACCCATGACTACTAAATTATCTTCTTGACATGCTCCTCCCCCTCCCCCCACCTACATGAGTCTGTCTCACTTAACCCTATAAGCGCCCTCCTGGCTACCCCTAGTTTGGGAACCTGACCTGAACTTGGCACGTTCTTTCTCATTGTTGACATTCCCTTTTTAAATCAAGGTAATGCTATCTGTAAATCAATTCCTTGGACATATACTTAGAACAGGCTTCTCATCTCCTCTCTTACAGAAGAAATCTTCAAAAATGCCTCTGGAACCACCCAATCCCAATTCCAACCATCCTCCCCACACCTTTTCTGCACAAACACAGACACACAGCGATGAGTCAATTCACATCACTCCATCCCCTACTGAAGCCATCCATGGTACTCCGATGTCTATGATTCCAAATTTCCTAGAAGAACCCATAAAGACTTGTGATCAGTCTAACTTCCCTGATAAGCTTTAATTTCTGCACAACTACTAACACCCCTAACTGATAAGGTGTGAGCATCTCAAGTAGTGGCAATAGCTGTCATCTTTAGATGCCCATGTCAAAACAAACACCAGACAAGGAGTCATGTTTGGCTAACATGACTGGCTAACCTGAACATGTCCTTTTGTGGCTAACAAGGTTTTCAGAGCCTTAGGAATAACATATAAAGAGTGACTGAACTCAGAGGAGTGAATATGGAAAGAAGAAAAGGAATGTTTCACATACTCAAGAGTCATTCTACAAAAATCTACATCTGACATCACAAGCCCTAACTCGTAAATGGTAGAGTTTCACTAACGTAGCAGTGGAGGACTCCATCAGCCGGTGCTGATAAGTAAATTCTATTAGCCACTTCAATCACAATCAAGTAATCTTTTTCTCTCTGTCTATCTCTGTCTCTCTCTCTCACACACACACACACACACACTTTCCCCCCCACCCCGCCTCCCTCCCACAGACAGCCCTATTTATATTTAGGCCTCGCATGCAAATAATGAAAAATGGAAAGGCAGGGTGATTTGAAGAGATACTGGCCTGCCCACACAGGTAGCCAAAATATGGTCACAAGATACTCCATTCAGCAACACCAAGACTATTCAGACAAGTTTTCAAGTGGTCACAAATCGCACAGATTAACGTGGCAGTGAAACAAACTGCCAACTGTTTTCTCTCAAGTGAATGAACCTAAGAAAGATCCAGAATAGCTACCTCTGGGTGCCAGTCACTGGCTGGACCTACAATCAGGAAAGCTGTCAGGACTCAAGAGCATACAGCAGCACAAAAATCTAAACAAGAACACCCTAAGACCTGGAGGGAAATGCAGAAAATAAATGACACTGAGAAACATTTTTAATTTTACCCACCTGAGAGCCACACCCTGCTGCCATGCCTATGCTGTGGTTTGAATTTCTTCTTCAGTAAACCTTGAGCTTCTGAAGCAAAGATTCTCCCTAAAACATTCTTTACTGGGTTTCCTGGAAAACCACATTCCTATCCTCCTATCAAGTCCTTCTTGTCTCTATTGCTGGTGGTTTGTGTTCAAGTTTGAGCAGCACTAGAAGCACTTCTCTAGAATATTAGTTCAAGTATTCTAGAATACTTGTCAAGCTTGGCTGCTCTGGAAATCACCTGATGTGCTTTAGTAAGTCCAGCCCTCACGCCCACTGTGACTTAACTGGTCTGGGTGTGGCATGTGCCCTCAGATTTTGATAAACTCAGAATGGCTGCTTTAGAACTATGTCCTGCGACCCCCACACTCCTGCCCTTGAAGAAATCAAAGTCTCCCAGCATTAAAATCATCTGTATTTTGACAACTCCTTAGCATGAAGCCTAGTACACATTAGAAGCTTAACAATTAATTGTACAGGGGAGGAAGGGAAACCTTTGTAACTAAGGAAACTAGAAGACTGTTTAAATAGAGCATGTGAAATTTCTTAACACACTTTTTATTTTCTTAACTGTAATTCTCTTTTTGAAAACTAGGATCTGGTATTTTCATAAACCTAGAAAAGCAAAACATTTCAGTGGACACTGCAGTTTTCATTCACTGAAACATAAAACAAGCACATACTAGCTTCAAGGAACTGAATCAATCTGCTATTAATCCACACCAAAGCAGAATGAGGAAAATCTCATTAATCCTGCATGTCTACAAGTCAGAGGTAAGTCAGTCCTTATCTGCCAATAATACAAAAATAATGTCTTAATCCAGTATCAGGAAACTTGGTCGGGCCTATTTGTTTATTTAATTATTAATATATCAGAAGAGGGAGATTGGAAAAGGCAGATTATCTTTGACCCCATATCCCATCATCAGAAACTAATAACTAAATTAAGGTCAGTATATTGGGAGAAGAAAGGAGTTTTTCTTTCCATTAATGTTAAAGTTTATGGTAGAAATGCTGAAAAGTAGTAGTAAACAGGTTGTGTTAAACAAATCTTTTTTTTTTTCCAAGCCAGTTGGAGTTTGACAAACTTCTTAGACCATCTCACAAAAAGCCCCAACCTCAAAGAAAACATTTTCCAATTTGAAAACA
>NW_012144300.1:3988736-3993480 GCF_000956105.1 Propithecus coquereli
TTGACCCCATATCCCATCATCAGAAACTAATAACTAAATTAAGGTCAGTATATTGGGAGAAGAAAGGAGTTTTTCTTTCCATTAATGTTAAAGTTAATATATCAGAAGAGGGAGATTGGAAAAAGCAGATTATCTTTGATCCCATATCCCATCATCAGAAACTAATAACTAAATTAAGGTCAGTATATTGGGAGAAGAAAGGAGTTTTTCTTTCCATTAACGTTAAAGTTTATGGTAGAAATGCTGAAAAGTAGTAGTAAACAGGTTGTGTTAAACAAATCTTTTTTTTTCCAAGCCAGTTGGAGTTTGACAAACTTCTTAGACCATCTCACAAAAAGCCCCAACCTCAAAGAAAACATTTTCCAATTTGAAAACACACGCCCACACAAAGAAACACAGCAGGCACTCCCCACGGCCCAAATAAAATCCTCTCTAGTAATTACCATAAATAGGAAAAGGAGATGGGCTTCCTGAATAAGAATACAGAGCACAAGAAAAACCACCAGCAACAAAAACATCATAAACAAAATTACATGGCCAACAATAAACTCCGAACAGAGTGGAATTGCTTGTTTGTGAGATAGAAGGAAACACATCTAGGAGATGCTTCAACAAGAGGAGGGATGCACATGAGCCTGCAAGAGGGCTGTGCCTTCCTTAAATACAAAAAAAAAAAAAAAAAAATCCAGTGGCAGTTCACTTTCTGCAGGAAAGATAGAAAAGTTTAAGATCCCACAATCTATAGTTTAAATAAAAGATGAGAAAAGATTTACTTCTTATTATTCTGGGTATTGATTATTTCCCCTAAATTTGGTATAGAATTTCTCAGCCATGAGTCTTTCAATTTCTCAGCATTAAAAAAAAAAAAAAAAAAATCAATAAATAAAATTGCTTAGAGTGGTTTTTCCTTAACAGCTTGAGAGCCTCCAAATACCTGTCAAATGAACATGTAGGACAGTTGTGCATAAGTTTGACCCATCACCCACACAAGACCCACTGTGAATATCGTGGTTATCAGTTTGAAGTTATGATTTGTTCATTGACGTGTACTGTTTAAGTTTTAGATCATATCCATTATAAGGAAGCTGTGATTAAAGACTAATAATGAACAAGGAGCATAAAAGTAAATCTGTACTTTTGCCTCACAATCTTCACCAGTCTATAAATCCTATTTACTGTGTTTGTATCTGATCAAAAATTGTACTATTCTGAAAATTGCTAACTTCTTTACTACAAAATTTTGTGTTAAGTATGCTTACGTTTGCACGTATTGAGCTTGCTATATATTCTGGACGCCATTCCAAGAGATTTATGTGAAATAATTCATCGATGAAGACACACACACATGGCTTCCCCAGGTCGCCAAGGCTGCCTGGCTGCAGCACCCACTGTCTCACAAGGCCTCTCTCCCTAGAGATGATCTTTCACTTCCCACTGAACAAACTGCAAAAGACCTCGGAATAACACGGATAGCAAGAGCCATAAACATGAGATCATGAAAATAAGTTTGGTCTCTTATCTCTACTTAGTTCCTGCATTTATTAATACACAAGTAAAACTTAAGCATTAATAAAGCTGTAATACACGTTTCCATCCCAATCAAGCTTATATTTATTAATTTATTGGATGAAAAGCATGCTTTTCCTAATACATTAAACACTATGTACCATTTGACAAATATGACGTTGAAGTGTGTATAATTGTTAAAGATTCCATTAAAATGAACTTAGACACATCGACTACGATGACTATAATAAAAACAAAATGAACAATAACAGTTACTGGTGAAGAGGAAAAGAAATGGGAAGCCCTGTACATTGACTGTGGGAAAGCTACCTTGGGGAAGTGGAGGTTTCTCAAAAAGTTAAATACAGAATTAGTCAGTTCTATTAATAGGCACTCATGCAAAACTTGTACACAAATACTCACAGCAGCATTATTCACAATAGCCAAAAAGTAGAAAACAACCCAACTGTGCATCAGCTGATGAATAAGTAAAACAATGTGGTATGTGCATAGGAGGAAATTAATATTCAGCCATAAAGAGGAATGTATGGTACAGCATGGATGAACCCTGAAAGCACGCTAAGGGAAAGAGGCAGACAAGGAGGCCACATACCGTATGATTCCAGTGACATGAAGTCTCCAGAACAGGCTAATCCAGAGACAGAAAGTAGATCTGTGGCTGCTAGAGATTATGGGGAGAGGATTATGCAGAGCAACTGCTAATGGGTTTGGGGTTTCTTTTTGAGGGTGATTAAAATGCTCTGGAAGTATACTAAGTAAAAGTCAATGAATTGTACACTTTAAAATGGTTAAAATAGTGAATCTTATTATTAATGTGATTTTTACCTAAAAGAACAAAACTTACTTTAAATCTGCTAACCTCAAATAAAATTTTACTTAAAATGATTGCACAAATAACGAAATTATTTGATTTCCTAGGAAAGTTCTAGAAAGAACATATTACTGGCAAACAGGGCTTGTGTCCAAAACAAAAAAACTTCTACAATCAACTAACAGAATGCAAAACAAAACCAATCACTTTTTACCAAGTAAAAATTTTACAACAATTTCTGAATATAAAATAGAACACTGATATTGCAGCCTAAGTAAACCAAAATATCAGCTTGTTTATGTTATCAAGTTCATGAACAACTTCTCACACTGTGTGATCGCTTAAACTAAAGAGGAGCTTGTACATAAAATGTACAAGGAGACAATTCCTTTATAATTTCAACTAACTACTTTTGAGACCCATAAGCTTTCCACTGGAAAGGGCAGGATGCGGGTGTGATGTCTGCTCCCCTCACACGGTCTGCATGGCAACCAGTAGGTGATGTGCACTTAGAAAGGGACGGAGGATTCCTGACAGAATAGTCTCGACGAACATCCTTCTAGACTTCATTTCTTTCTTGAACTCCTGCCATGATTAGCAATGATGTGAACTCACATCCCAATCAACTCTTTTGTGTTGGTTCCCCCTACCTGGAATTCCCCCTCCCTCCTTTGGATCATCTTATCAGACATTCAGTTCTCAAACATCAGCTTCACAAAGAAGCCTTCTCTGACCACCCTACCACCCAAGCTGAAAAACTGCCTTACCATTCTTTCTTAGACTTTTTATTTTCAATTATTTTTGGTAAATAATAGTTGTATATCTTTTTAGGATATATGTGCTGTTCTGATACAGGCATACAATGCGAATTAATCAAATCAGGAATTGGGGTATCCCACCTCAGGCACAACACTTCTTTGTGTTAGGATCATTCCAATCCCACTCTTTCAGTTATAATATTTTAAGGTATACCCAATGTTTTAACTTTCTTTATGGCATTTATCAACCATAAAATTCTCACTTGTAGGAGTAGGTATTCTACGGTTTTCTAACTAAATTACTGGCTGAATTCCACCAATCAATGGAAAAAACCTTTAATTAGCATTCAATATATTCAACAGTTGGTTTTTCAGGATGATATCGATTATTTGTCATCCTAAAGAAAGAAATCGGCTAACTCATACAGCTAACAAATTCAAGCTTGAACCCCCACATCTCTATAAAAGTTACTGGTTAAAATCATGGAGTTTGGAGCCAGGTGGCCTGGGTTCAAATCCCAGCGCTGCTGCTTACTAGCTGTGTAATACTGGGCGATTTAAGTACATGTCCATGTCCTCATCTGTGATATGAATGCATGCTGCATATACTAATATAATGCAGTGACGGTTTTTGAACATGGGTCTGGCACATGAAGTATTTAATGAGCGTTACGTGTGGCGGCAGCAGTATCACATGTCTACCTCCTCTGTTAAGGAGGGACAAAGGAACAAAGGTAACATTTAGCCTTAAAGTATGTTGTACTTTCCAGTTGCTGCTGTTAACAAACATAGAGTCTTAGGACAAACATTTATTCTTTTACAGTTCTGAACTTCAAAAGTCTAAAATCAGTTTCACTAGGCTAAAGTCGAGGTGATCACAGGGCTAGATTTTTCTAGAAGCTCTGAATAAAGAGAATCCTTGCCTTTTTCAGCTCTAGCGGTTGCCCATACTACGCCTTGACTGGTGGCCCCTCTGTGCATCCTCCAAGTGCATCGCTCCCACTGCAGGTAGTTTTCTCGTCCAATATTTTGCTCTCTGACTGTGATCCACCTACCTCTGTTTTCTAAGAACGCTTGTGATTACTTTGGGCCCACCTGGATAATCCTGAATGATCTCCCCAGCTGGCAATCCTTAATTTAATCTCATCTACAAAATCCCTTTTGAAGCATAGGATGAGATTCCAGGGATTAGGATTTAGATAAATTTGGGGGCCATTATTCAGCCTCTGATAAAGTACATGTTACCATCTTCACATGTGAGAAACAGAACAGCGTCAGTGTTCTCACCAGTGCGTAAGACAGCAGTTACTACAGTTGAATACACCTCACTGCTGAACTATGAAACACCTATATTGGGATGTACTGGCACAGAGGGGAATGCTGTTTTAAAGTGGAAGATTCAGGAAGGTAGTGGCAGGGTTTTTTCCCCATTTGTTTTTATTTTAGTGCAGATGTACAATTAGCTCCCCGAGTCAGTTACTAATGAAGTCTGAACCACTTGAGTGGGTCAACAATAATTGGTGGCTCAGGTTGATGCAAAACTACCATCTCTATGTTTCCCTAGAAACAGGAAAGTAATTGAGTATTTTGACTAAAAAGCATTTTTCCTGCACTGAAATCATAAAGGGATTGGAGAAATGGCTGAAGG
>NW_012144300.1:3994565-4035232 GCF_000956105.1 Propithecus coquereli
CTCATATATACAAATGAACAAAATACACATGAAAAAATACTCAACATCATAAGTTATTAGGGAAATGCAAGTCAAAACCACAGTGAGATACTACCACATACCCACTAGGATGATATAATCAAAGAGACAAGCAGTAAGTGTTGGCAAGGATGTGGAGAAACTGGGTCTTCAAACATAGGAGTATAAAATGATGTGGTGGCTTTGAAAAATAGTCTAGCTGTTCCTCAAAAGTTAAGGAGTTACCATGTGACCCAGCAATTCAACTCCCTTGGTATACACCCAATAGAAGTGAAAATATGTCCACACAAAACTTTGTACACAAATGTTCACACCGGCATTATTCATAATGACCAAAACATGGAAACCACTCACCCAAATGTCCATCACCTGATGAATGGATAAAATGTGACATATCCACACAATGGAATACTGTTTGGCAATAAAAGGGAAAGTAGTTTTGATATATCAGTAAAGTTGCCTTTTACAACTGTAATAAACTGCTGTACTATATTTGCAAAAGTTACTCTATACATTCAATGAGTGAATGTGAATTTAGTGAATTTGGACTTATAATCATGTATAACAGGGAAAAAATATTAAGTTACATGCTACCTTTTAACTGTTCTGCCAGCTGGAAGCACACCAGCCACTGTCTGTTCCCTACATGACAGAACAGCCAAGTGGACATGCAGACAACTTCATGTTTACAGGAGAATAAGGGAGGAAATGGGGTGGGGGAGGGGTGTACTCCTGCAAGGAAACCCCAAGATGCAGCGCTTCCTTTGTATCCCTGAGGTAGAATTCCCACACCATTAATCCAGCTTGCCATTCCCCACTCCCAGATTCCTGGATGTGGAGAATGGAAGGTCACTTGTACCTCCTGCAGCTTCTTACTTAGGAATCTCTCTATCCTTGGGCTAGGGGGGAAAGTTTTCACCTATAATGACCTATAATGACAATGCATGTGCTATTAGGAAACAGCTTACAGAGGACATTGTGGCAGTAACGCTGGGAATGGGGGTAGGGGTCCCTAAATAAAGATAGTATCTTAACAATCAGGAGCTCTTTTTCTTGTTAAAATTACAGTCTCTCAGGAATATCAGCTAAGCATGATTGCTCAGATTTACAATAGCATTTAACATTTTATGTTACAATGAACTGCATGTCAATAAATTAATCTGAGTGCAAGAAACAAACAGGACTTTGGAGATGGGGACCAGGGAAGACTGGTTTACGACATGGAAGACTCCTGCCCGTCAATGTGAGGAGGCAGTGGTTGGAAGTGTGTTCCTCTGCTACGCCTGAGAGAAAATGGGGAGCACTGTCCATTTAAAATAAAATAAGTAAAACCAATATCTATCTTAAATACATCCTGGCCTCAGATTCGGCATAGTGATATTCCTTTTAAAAAAGGATATAGTAGTATCTGCTTCTTTATACCACTCTCTCAAGCAAAGGCAAAAGTAGTTTGAAGAAACAATCTCCTGGGATGAGATCAGCAGAGGCGAAAGAAGGAAAGCGGAGAGAGCTTGGAAGAAGCACCAGGGGAGAATGACTCAGGCTGTCTCTTTCCCTGCCAAGGGAAGCAGCTTCGGGTGCCAAAACATCCCATTTATAATGCTGCATAAAAGTGGAGGCATGGCTGGACCACACAGCAACTCTTCAGAAGCCTAGGATAACTTCCCAGATCAATCCATAAATTGGCTACTTCCCCATCGCCCAGAAAAATCAGCAAATTAAAATTAATGGGGAATAGGAATGGCCCCCACCAGCTGTGAGTCACTAGGCTTGCCTGGTATAAATGCCCCACCTTCCAGCAACAGAACACTACACGTGTACCAAAGTTTTCTCCATTTCACATGAGGAAACTGAGACCCAAAAAGACCAAAGGACAGTCAGACTGGCTCACCTTGAACGCTGATAAGGGTAGGGATGAGACCCAGGCCTCCTGCTTCATTAGCCTAATGTTTTTCCATGACAGTACACTGCCACCTCCTAGAAGAAAGGTTTTCAATTTGACCATTTAACCCAACAATCCCCGCCTGGTAGCGGGGATTGACAGGTGCAAACCAGAAGCTTGGGCCGGGCGCGGTGGCTCACGCCTGTAATCCCAGCACTCTGGGAGGCCGAGGCGCATGGATCACTCAAGGTCAGGAGTTCGAGACCAGCCTGAGCAAGAGCGAGACTCCCGTCTCTACTAAAAATAGAAGGAAATTATTTGGACAACTAAAAATCTATATAGGAAAAATTAGCCGGGCATGGTGGCGCATGTCTGTAGTCCCAGCTACTCGGGAGGCTGAGGCAGTAGGATTGCTCGAGCCCAGGAGTTTGAGGTTGCTGTGAGCTAGGCTGACACCACGGCACTCTACTCCAGGCAACAGAGTGAGACTCTGTCTCAAAAAACAAACAAACAAACAAACAAACAAACCAGAAGTTTGACCCAAATCATCTCAGTATTCATAGTCACCTTTCATTCTCTTTGCCTAACAAAAGTTTCCCCCTCTCCACCCTATCAGAGTACTAGTTAGAGTTAGTATTACTCAGAAATTCTATGCAATGCTTAGCTCCCATAGTAAACTGTGAGCTCCCTGAGGTGAGCTATTTTCCCCAAACCTGATGAGCACAGTAAATACTGAGAATTTTGTTCAGCAACATCCTTTCACTTCCTTCACCAAAAAGGTGCCATCAAGTATCAAATTTGCCAATATATCATATATCACTAAAACTGAAAACACTACTGCTAATCAACTATGGCATGATCCCTTAATCATGCTACAAGATAACAGCTATTTTTTGCTTGGAATTTTCTTGCAGTCCAAGGATGCAGCAGTTCCTCCTGCCTTCACTGCCCTGGAATAGGCAGACAATCCTTGGGGACCTAACATTACTTCATTTACTTGAGGACTACTTTCTCTTTCTTAGGTCCCCCCTAAAACACCTGGTAATTGTTTTGCAATACAACATGAAGTTTTGGTAATTCCTCCCACAACAAATATTTTTTTCACTACTATCAAATTTATAGCCTGCTGCTCCCTTTCCATGCCTTTGTTTATTCAAGGTAATTTTAAAATATAATTTGGTATTGAACTGAAATATTTTTGAATCTTATTTAAACAGCAACTAAATGCAACAGGTAAAGACCCAACAATGCTTGTAATGAAGTGATGACAACATAACCTTGACTACATTCAGTCAAGCTCAGGCTGTGGAAACTATTTTATAGATGCCACCTGGTTATTTCTTATTTTAGGCATTTTAAAATATGAAAACCAAGTATATCTTAGAATCAATGAAATATAATTAATCACTGAGCACCACTGGTACAGTAATACCAAAGTTCTTCCAACTAGCTATGTGGTCTCCATGTTATAAATGAAAGAACATCTGCCACTTGGACACTTGATTTGACACGTTTTGATTCAAGTCTTAAAATAATGATGAGGAGGAACCCAGAGAGCTAGACCGGGAAGACAGGCGGCCTGCCTTCATCAAGGGTGCAGCAAAACGGAGCCCGTCTCTTCACTCCAAGTGCCTGGTCAATACGCAGCACACGACAGGAAAGTAATCATAAGCACTGGCCTCCCAGTCCAGCAGATCTTGCTGGCAGTGAGTCTGCGACTTTACGATGTCTGCCTCATGTCACATCCACAAGCTTGATGGAGAGGCTACCCATCTCCCCAAACTTAGCCCTGTGTTAGACGCTGGGTACCCAGAGTTCAGCCAAAAATCCACCAGGCTCACCCAATGTTTAGTTCCAAGATACAGCAGGCCCAGTCGCCTATCTCTGTAACTTTCC
This sequence comes from Propithecus coquereli, assembly GCF_000956105.1. Taxonomy (NCBI): domain Eukaryota; kingdom Metazoa; phylum Chordata; class Mammalia; order Primates; family Indriidae; genus Propithecus; species Propithecus coquereli. Next base: position 3,998,362 of record NW_012144300.1, read on the forward strand.
TCATCTAACAGGTGATGTGTGGCCACAAAGATTAAGAATGACCGGGTCTGGACCTGAGAAGAAGCGTTATTGCCATACATACACTTAAATGGTGTTTGCCTCTTATCCAAAACATAGTCACTCCAAGGATTTTAGCTGGAAAAGATGATGTATGCATTACAATGAGCACCAGAATTAGGCACTGCTTGGAGGAGAGGGGGAAGGAAATATACAGATCTTCACCTTCCCCTGTCTTGACAGAATGAAATGCTAGCCTACAGAGAGGAACTGGGAGGCCTAGTGTTTCTGTTCTAGTTTAAACTTCCCCTCATGGTATCCCCTTTTCCTTTCTTCCTCAGTGTTTCCTCCAGAGCTCCTCATGCTTGTCGAGCCAAAACTCATCCATAATCTTTGGCCAAAACTGCAATTATCCAGCTGCCAATGCCAAAACCCAGTCCCACTTCTAAAACAGGGCACTTTAATTTGTACTCTACCTCCAGACTGAACAACCCTGGAAATAGAAATGAGACTTTTCCAACCTGGAAATAGTTCTTACTGAAAACACTCGCCTCATTCTCTTTGGCTAACCCAGTTAGGCCCACTTCGCTCACACGTGCCTAATTAGGCACATAATGCGGTGTGGTAGTGGATGGAGACACTATAAATTTCCCCGCTGACAAAATTCCATTCTTAGATGGAAGGTTTTTTTGTATCTGCCACCACCAAAAGGAAGTCACCATCTTGGATTAGAGAATAAAAACTAAAGTAGTAATTAGGTCCTTCTGAACTAACCAGAACGTAATCTACCACATCACGCACAGACGAGCTATGACCCCAAAGTGGGGATCCATATTTTTCCTTTAAGAAAAGTAAAAAGCAGACCAATATAATCTGCAAAGTCAAAGGGGGAATTCATGTTGTAATACGGTTTAAGGAATATCAACGAAAATGTTTCCCATCCCTAAAGCAAACACAATTAACTTGAAAACCATTTTCAACCATGTCCCTGGTGTTCCTGTCATGGCCTTAATTAAGATGACCTCAACTTCCACCCTGTTTACCTCAGATGGTATACTACTGAAACAGATAATTTTTATGGGATTAACTGGTTTAACTCATCCCGTTTCCCCACCCACCAAGAGACAGTAAAGAGTAAACGGTCAACCTCAGCAGCAAAACCTACTCTGGTTAGATCTTCCCCTCCAGGTTCTCCTGTTGCAGCTGCTTCCCATCTAGTGGGGAGCTGGGTCAGCAGAGGCTTGACTGTGGGCTTTTTTACCCTCTAATGGTTTCAATGAAGAACAAAGGGTATGGTTGAGTTTGACATTTTTACATTTGAGAGGAAAGCAAAAGCAATTCTCTCAGCCCTTTCAAGTATAACTTTAGAGAAAATGAAAAGAAAACCAACAAGTTAATTTATGGAACAAAAAAATTAAACAAAATTAAAACTTTAAACCATTTCTATGAGCTTTATTAAAACCCTGAACCAGTCCATGAAGTTTCCAAAACACATTTAGGAAAATACTGATTTCTCACGCCCTTAAGAAGATTTTCTATTACAATGAAAATTCAGAGAATAAAAAAAAAAAGACAGAAATTTTTAAAGATTACAAGAAGCTAAAATAACTAATTTCCTTGTCCTGTAATAGGGATTTTTGAGCCACGACCACCAACATACAAAGTGTGAATGTTTTTAACTCCAGAAGAATTCTGTTTCTTAAAGTCACTGGTGTAACAGAAGAACGTCTCATACTTTGTCTCGTATGTTCAAAAACTAAAACATTACACAGTATGCCCAGAAATCTAAAATATATATCATAGAAAATTAAACATTTCTCACAAATGCTCGCCAGCCAGGTGAATCATCAGGGAAAATAAAACGGATTGTAAAGGCTTAAAAGGGTAAAATACTTAGAAGAATGCTCGCATAAAACAAAATAACCATTTCTCTCATCAGGACACATGCACTCTCTTCCCTTACACTTCCCACCACCTAGCATGCGCACACCCACAGGCATTTTCATTAAATCCTGAAGTGTATCAACATACTTCCTTTCTACCTACCTTTAAAAAGGTTTCGGATACCATTTTACCAGCTACCTGAGTCCTTCTTTCCCCCATATCCTCATTCTGCACAACATAAATTACAGCTAAATTCAACCCAAATACTTAAATATATATAGCAACTACTGAATGTTTAGTTCCACAGCACGACTCCTCCTGTCCTTAACTACGTATTGTCTCAGGTGGGAGACTCATTCCACCTGGCTTTTTTCTGCTATAAAATAGTTCAGTTGCTCCAATGGAGATAAATTTGACCACAAACATCCAAATGCATATGGCTCAGCTGAGGCTCCAGGAGATGGCTCCGCATCCCATCTTCCCTGAGAGGGGGAGAGATAGATACACAGGTGCACTGACCAAATGCACAAAAGCAAAAAGGAAGAAGGAAAAAAGCCACACCAAAGCCAACTAATCAGCTCTGTAAACTAGAGAACCATCAGCATGTTAACTGAAACCAGAATCTGGGAAAGCCAAGCAAACTTAAAAGGGGTGCAAACATTTATAACAAGAGGAGGCAACTCATGGATTTAATTACTTCCACTATACATGACAATTAAGAATAAATGGTGGAAAACCACAAAACAGCGAATAGTAAAGAAAAAAGTTGAATGCTGACTGCGATCAGTGCTAACAACAAGAGTTTCTAACACCTACTATAAGCTACTGTGTTATAAAAAATGAATTACTCTCCTAGTGAATAAATGAATACATTAATGGAAGCCAGGTTCTTTGGGAAGCACATTTAAACTACTTTATGACACCAAAGTAACATTCACCAAATAGATGCTTTAATGCACATTTAACAAGATGAAAAAGTCTCAACTTCTAAGTTTCCAATGTACATGTGGCAACAAAACAGACTGTGATCAGCAGACAGGAAATTGACTCAATAATTCATTATTTCAAATACAAACAGCTGAATAACAACAAAACAATGACCATTTGTTGAATACATATTTCACATATCACCACAACTAATTCCCAGAACACCCCATGAAGGAAAGGCTAAGTTGCCCGAGATTGCATAGTTAGTAAGGGACACAGGACAGATTCAAGCCCAGGCAGTTTCCTTCCAAACCCCATGCTCTCGGCCAAATCAATGTGAGCCCTCTGGCCTACAAAATGCTCAGTGAGTACCCCCTAATAGAACCTAGCAACCCAAGAGCTATGCTGAACCAGAATCTAACCCATGCTACCCTGTGAACAAAGAAAATGGAACGCCTCTTCAGAAAATTTCCATCTAAAGGGAATAAGGTTAAAATTTGTCACTGGAAGGGAGAGTAAATTTATAAAATGCACACATGGTCTTATTTCTTTCCCAACAATGCAATATTAATATCAGCTATATTTAATAAATTTTTTGCTGAAAATTTCCCAAGAGATTAAACAACTTTCCCATACACTAATATCTATGAAAAACTCTTTCCCAATCACGCAGGAAAAATTCAATGACTAGGCCAATATCAATTGGTAAACTCAACCTCCAGGTTTTCAATTAGAACACAAACCAAATAACAATGGTTCTCAAAGAGGGATTCAGCTCCCAATCATGACAGCAGGACATTGCCGGATTTATTCCAAATCAAAATTGGGTAGCAGGAGCAGAGGCCATGTTGGAAAATTTTTGTACTTTCACAAGAGATTCAGGTACACGGGCCTGGTTAAGAATATTGGACTACACTACATTCCTAAATCTGCTCCAGTACCTCTTGAAAGGGCTTTGAAAGAAAAGAAACTTTCCTACAGATATAGATGATGAGCAGTGGATAAGGCTCTGAAGCTTAGAAAAGAACCTGTACTAGAAACTCTGGGCAAGCATCACAGGAAAGTATTAGGAAAACTCACTAACTAGCATCCCTGAGTCTCGAAAACAGCTGCATCATTAAAAAAAACAAATTACAGAGAGAACTCACATTTGATGTGCATTACATGGTTTTTGCAACAGCAGCAAATTTACTTCCATAATTAAATTAGGCATTGGCAAAAAAATTAAGATGTATCCTCAACTATTGACGTGAAAGATGGAAGACAATAATCCAAAATAGCAAGTAATCAAGTCAGCAAGCATGTATTGTAATATTCACAGCATTTTTACAGGATAAACTATTAATAAAATTATATACCAATTGATGTCCATAGCATTACAAGAGTTGTAACTATTATAACTGAAAACTTCACAGGAGAGACAACCTGGGATTAAATTTTTTCTGAGGCAAATCTATAAAGATGATAACATAAAAAATTATGTGTCACATAATCTACATATTCATGGGAAGAAACACTCATAGATAATTACTTCTAAAATCAGAGAGACTAAGGGATGTGAATGTTCTAGATTTATAGTATGGTAATGATTGCACAACCTTGCAAATGTCCTAAACAATAACATCGAATTGTACACTTTAAATGGGTGGCTTGTAAGGTATGTGATATTTCTCAATACAGCAGGTTTTTTTTTATATAGCAGAGAGCTCATCAGACTTTAGTTGGACCCTCATTCACCCATTGTAATTCTGTTTCTCATTACATCATTTGAGTCCAACAAAGCCACACATACTCCACACACCAATACAAGCAGGGAAATTCCTTTATAACAAAGTGTGTTTTATCTTTGTTACATGGAACGTGACAGAATGGAACAGAGGAAATTATACCACTCAATCACCACCTCCTGAATAAAAATGACGGAGAATTAGTAAACATCTCCCTCTTTCATCTACTTTCCAAAATTGCTTTATAAGTGTTCACCAATACTATGAAAGTGAGTTTCACAGCCACCTTCAGAAACTATAAAATCAGTACCCACCCCCCAAGTTTGACAGATTATCGTGTATTTCCTTAAAATTTAAGCAAACCTTGCATTCGACTCCCTGGAGATCTGAAAGGGCGGCTCCTCCCACTAACTCAGGCCCAGATCCACTCAGCGGGTCAGCAGTATGGGGTTTAATACTCCGAAGCTTGCTTTTTTTTTTTCTTTTTTTTTTTTTAGTAAAAGATCCTCCCAAGTAAATCTAAAAGGAGCATACATCACAATGAATCTCTTCCTAAGTCCAAAACACTGAAGCTATTCTCCCATTATTAATTGCTTTGTTTTATAATCTAACAATTCACCACTAGCTCTTGCTTGTCTAGCTGGCTTATAGTCTTATGATCACTATGCCAAGATCAATGTACATTAGTATAAACAATCTGATCTTAACCAGACTCTGCTTCTGTCAAAGATAACTGAAGAGCAACATTAACTCAAAAACCGTCTGCTAAGTGTTGTGGGACGCAATGACAGGATATCAGGCTGCCCTTCCTCCCCCTCCGAAGGCACTAAGATGGAACCACAGTCAGCACAGCCCTCTTTGATGTACAAAAGCCTAATTTTATGCCAAGAGATTATCATACTTTCTTTACACATCCAACTCTTTAATGTAAGCTCAATTTGGTTGGGGGTGGGGGTATTTTAATGGGATAGGCACCATCACTGAATTCTACTAGCAATTAATAATGCCCACCAAATTTATAAATTGTAGGATCAACTTGGTTGCATATGAAGAGAACCTGATGACACCCTACCTTCGCAGTTAAGTGGGAAAACCCCAGAAATGAGAAAAACAAATTTTAAAAGCACGCACAATACCTTTTTTAAAAAATCCCAAACTAAGCACAAGTAATGCAGCCGTTCACCACAGCAATCCTAACAATTTTACCTACCTAGGACTTGGTGTAGGTATCTTAAATCAAAGCATCTCAGTAGTGACTAATTTAGTACTAGTACTAAATGTCTAAATGGGTAAATAAGGATAACAAATAAATACTGATGTTGAAAAGGTTGAGATTCGTAATAACGTTCATTTTGAACTGGGAGCAGCTATTTGAATAATCCTATGAAAACAAGCTGCCAATAAAAACCATCTCCAAACTTTTTCTATAATTTTAACAAACTAGAAAACTTTAATTTTAACAAACTAGGACAGGAGACTTGAATTTTAAAGTTATCTAACAAGTAAGAATTATCAAAGACTTTTTTTTTTTAATTTATTTTGACCAAGTAAATGCACTCCTTTTTATCATAAGGAGATAATCATGAAGATGCATTAACCTTTGGGGGTGTTCACTACTTTGTCCCTTGTAACACTGTAGAATTAGAGCAAACTGTAAGATATCCCAAGCTAGGTGCTAATAAATTCTAGCAGGCAACAGGGCATCTGGGCTGGGCCAGATGAAGATGACAGTCCTGGAGTGTCAGACCAACCTAAGTGGGTACCTGCTCTGCCCTGGGGTTCCCAATCTATATACACCTCATGGGGTAGTCCCAGAGATCAAATGGTCAAAATGGTGGGTGGGGATCACACTGCACACTGCCCAGCACACAACAGATGTTCAATCAATTCAGCGGCACAGTGGAACACTATATACCCAATTACAAAGAAAGATGCAGAAAATTATTTGAAAGCCAGAGTTGCAGAGAAACAGCATGTGCAACCATGCTTCGGGTATGGTTTTTGTTTCTTGATATTTCACCATGCCAGATGAAAAAAAGGGAAAAACTAGTACCACAAAATATTAATAATTAATACTGAGTGTTATACAGATGTCACTATTTCTTTTTTCTTCTTTTAGCAGAATATCTAAATGTTCTAAGATAAAATATTACTCTTGTAAATCAAATACAAAATAGAGTATCAAACTGTACTGAATTATACTTCCTCTTTCTGCAGTTCCTATGTGAGGACTGCACATCATTCATAATATTTTATTATGTAATTTCATTTGATTGATCATTTATTGAGAATCTATCAATGCACATACTATGTGTTTCTGCCCACGTGGGCACTATTCCAAACCCAGCCTTTCATTACACTCATTTCTCATTGCCATTTAGTAAAGAATAAAGAGGAATCCAGCAATTTGTGAAAAATTAACTGGCATCTCTTCAATAATTCCTAGAGTCCAGTATTACCACCCCCAAAAATTTATATGTACATAGTAAACTTTTCTGATGACAAAACCGGGTCCAGTCAATGCAGTGTGGTAAGTCTTGCTGAAGTATTATTGAGTACTTATAATGTGGCAAGTCCATGAAGGGTAGGCAAGGAGTCTGGCAAGCACCTATTTTAGCCTGCAGACTGAGACCTGCCAGAGAGACTGAGAACGCATCCACTTCCTTATGTGCTGCAGAGAAGCTGAAACCCCTATCCCTTGCAGATCTTACACACCTGCTGTTTCAAAGTAAAATTATAAGTATACATAAGAACAATTTTTTTTAATTTTCCACTCAAATGTGGAAGAGCATGAAAGAACATATGGGTGGGAGAAACATTCATGTAAACAACAGCTACATATAACAAGTGAAAAGAAATGGACTGGAAAGTCGGTACTATTTCTGCATGAATATTTTATACCTTTCCTTTCCACCAGCAAGGAAACATCTCAAAATTGCACAGAAGAAACCATCGAAAACTTTTACACAACAGTGAAAATAACACTTTTTCTAACATCACAAGGGCAGGAAGGAGAGCGTGGGTATAAAAGAAAACACTTCCTTTTGAAAAGTGTCTTTTGCTTCACTTTTTTAAAAAAAGAGATAAACGCCCTTGCATATATGAAGCATATTAATCAATCAGCACTGCCTCTTGATTCAAGGTGGTCAGGACTTTGACCAGGTTTAAAGTATTATGCAGAGACAGACACAGCCCAAAACACAGCTTGGAGGCAAACTGCAGTTAACATCCTACAAGCTGACTTCAGGACTTCAGCTGATCACAAGGGCATCTGAGTATTATACAAAAGTATCTTACACTCACACTCATACGTTTCCCACCGAAGAAGAGCCAAGACACATTTCTGAGGTGCAAGGAACCAAGCAGGACTGAAATAAAGATCATGACATCAACGCCACAAATGTAACTCTACCGTCATGGTCATAATTGTAGTACAAGCACAGAACCTTGGCAGGGCTCCCAAATCTGAGGAATAAAAGTCTGTCCTAAATAAATCAAATGTTTCGTATGTATCACTTTTTCCAATATTCATCCACTAAAAAGACCATTTAAAGCAAGAAGGGGAGTAGACTTCATAAGCCTAGAGGTTGGCACATCTAGTCAAGGAATCAAAACTACCTTCTTTCATTAGCATGGGACTGGTTGCTCATTAACTACCCCCATGAAGCAGGTAAAGAAACATGCCCAACTAATGAAAAAATATCATTCATGTCACATAAGTCACAGATTGAGAATTAGAAACCAGGCCATGATTTTACCAACTGTGTGACCTCAGTGATCATCAGCTTCCTTCACATATAGGCTAAGAACTAAAGGAGACAGTACGCACAAAGTGGAAAGGCCATACCTGGCATTTCACAGGAAACCCAAATTACTTGATCCTTGTTCTTTAACAACTTTAATGCTGTGGCATCAAGATCTAGCCGTGTCTAAATTAATAACCCTAGAATCTGGAATGTGTTTAACAAAGGTGATTACAAATAATAGAGACTGTTTTTTACAAATAACCTATTGAACACACTCTCAGTGCTGAAAATAAGTTAACCCTTGTCTGACAAAAGAAATTTGCTAACAGTCCAGTGATGGGCAGTCCACAATCCTGACTGCCCATCAGAATTAACCTAGAGAACAGGTTAAAAAAAAAATAATAATAATCCTGATTATATGTTTAAATGCATAGAACAGTACACCACAATATGTAACTTTAACAATACATTTTTTTTTTGTAAAGTCAATTCTGAATTTTACTAGCAAACCAGTGCTGAGATATTAAATAGAATATTGAAGGGGATGTGTTTTTAACAAGCTCCAGAGAGTAGTTTTCAGTATTAGGGAATAAGCACAACATTCTTTCACCAGGCAAAATGGTTTCCTTAAAAAAGCCTTATCATCTCTCACTGTATACAAGGATTTACAAATACAGTTTTAAATGTGTGCTTAAAATGTACTGCAGTTCTAAATAAAAGTTAGCAAGTACTACTTTTTCAGTTTGACCGAAGTGGTTCATTCCAAAATTTGAAAAAGAAATAATCTCAGATTCCTATTTTTAACAATGACACCCTGAAATTTTGAAACCAGCCAATTATTTCTGAACCACCAGCGTCGTAAAACACATACACATAAAGTTAGACCTGATATACTTTTCCTTCCCTCCCACGGCCCCCGTTTTCACAGTTTCAGGGACAGAAGGCCAGCCACCTCCATGGCATTCGGTGGAACTGTCCCTTCTCCTCCAGGGTGAAGGATCCATGCTTTGGACAGCCACATCTACAAAAACGAGAGGAGGACATACAGAGCCTGTTCCAACAGCTGGGCCACAGCAACGCAGTTAAGATTGAGGCTGGAAGAGTGCACACTGAGAAATCACGGAGTCCTCAGCACACTGCTGCAGTGTGGACAGTGTACACTAGGAGGAAACAGTGGCTCAGGGATACCTCAACATGGAGGGACAAGCTGGAACAAGAGAATGGTCAGACACAGAAGAGAAAAAAAAAATAATGGCATCCCAGACGCAAAGGAAGAGGAGAGAACTTTTAGAACAGACAAATGTGTCAAATGCTGAGTTTTAAATAGAACCACAGAGTAGAAAGAGCCTGCTGTTTCATGAGCAAGGTGACCCTGACGTCTCTAACATGGTCATGTACAAAATGAGAGGTGTGGACAGAGTAACTCTGGGGGCCCATTCCAGTTCTACAGAGCTAAGATGTACTGACTTTCAATTACCTTTTACAAAATCAAGAGAGGAAAAAAAAAGCCTGGGGAGTGTTTAATAATCTCCATCAAGAAGAAATTAAATATACCCCACTGGTTTAATACCACTAATTTTTGAAAATTAAACCAATGAAAATAAATTAATACCAACATTCATGAGCCTAGGTGGTGGTGTACAGTATTACACTCCAGTTCTTTAAATGGCAGTAGCAGTCAATTTTAAACAGGAACTAGAATCTTCCTGGTGGTACATTAGCCCATATTTTATTGTTACTTCACACAAAATTTCTAAAAGACTTTATGTATCTACAGTTGTTATACTCTCTCAAATAATACAGTAGTGAATTTAAGAAAGAGATAGCATGTCTTCCAAGTGTCCTTTGGTAACAACAGTCTCTACCGGCTTGACCCATCTGGCAGTCAGAAAGCTGGTACTCCAAAAGCCAAATGAGTGGGCGAAACTGCCGTGTAATTTAAACCAAGCCAGACCAGCCTGAGATGAAAAGGGGGAGGTCAGGAATGCAGTAGCAGTAAAAAAAAAATAAAAAAATAATTTACACATGCAATGAATGGAAAACCTTCAACATATATAGAGAGAGAGAGAGATCCTCACATTTCAAACATATATGCGTATATAAAAAACATCTTCATAGAAACAATTATCAGAAAGCACTCTCTCTCTCTCTCTCTCCCCCCCCCCGCCCCCGAGTTCTTCCGAAGTAACACAAATAGGGCTCCCGTTCCTGTTGGTGACATAAGCCATCGCTCCATAGGAACTCCTGTGATTACAAGGTCAAATTTCATTCCATTATGCAGCACACTGACAATGCCTCTTCAGAGACATGATCTGTTAATGTATGATTTATTGTAATTAAGCAACACAGTTTAATGTCATCAAGAGGCTTTAATTAGAGAAGGCTGCTGTGTCTTCACGCTGTCAGATCAATTCCTGTTTGCACATCTGTACAGACTTATACATGCTCTGAGAACACCTCTGCATGTTCTGAGCAAGGCTTCCTCTGGGGTTATGAACTTCCACGCACTAAAATGTCATATTTTAAAGGTTTGCCCACTAACCGTTTTGTGTGTCCATCTGAACCAATAACCACATGCTGGGGGTGGGGGGAACCCACCTTTCTATTCACCAGAATATCCTGAGTGACAGCTGACTCCTCTTGAACTACCACCACTTCAGTGTTGTTTCCCTTGCCCCAAATTCTCTGATCATTCAAGTGTTATGGCACCAACTTTGAATCTAACTTCTGATCATACATTACCGAATCTCCATTTTCTTTGTCTTTTTTTTTTTTTTTTGAAACAGAGTCTCACTCTGTTGCCTAGGCTAGACTGCCATGGCGTCAGCCTAGCGCACAGCAGCCTCAAACTCCTGGGCTCAAGCGATCCTCCTGCCTTGGCCTCCTGAGGTAGCTGGGACTACAGGCATGCACCATGATACCCGGCTAATTTTTTTCTATTTTTAGTTGTTTGGTTAATTTCTTTCTATTTTTAGTAGAGACAGGGTCTTGCTCTTCCTCAGGCTGGTATCCAACTCCTGAGCTCAAGCAATCCTCCCATCTCAGCCTCCCGGAGTGCTAGGATTACAGGTATGAGCCACCAAGCCTGGCCTCCCTTCATTCTCTTTTACCTACACAGTCTTGAACCAATCTGGACACTCAACTAGCCAGAGTATCTGAAGACTGGATAAATAACCTGTGGTGTGTTCCACACTAAAAAGGAATAAATTACGCAAATGATAGTGGTGATGGTGGTGCAACAATGCAAATCTAGTCAATGACACTGAATTGTATGCCTAAAAATGGTTAAAATGACAAGATTTCGCATTGGGTATATTTTACCAACATTTAAAAAATAATTACGGGGGAACAGGCCAGGAATGAAGTATTGATTCATGGCACAACACAGATGAACCTTGAAAACATGCTAAGTGAAAGAAGCCAGACATGTGAGGCCACACAGCATATGATTCAATTTACACGAAATGTACACGACAGGAATATTCACAGTGACAGAAAAGACATTAGAGAGTGGGTACTAGGGACTGGGAGGAAGGAATGACTGCTAATTGGTACAAAGTTTCTGTTGTGGCTGGGCGCGGTGGCTCACGCCTGTAAGCCTAGCACTCTGGGAGGCCGAGGCGGGCGGATCCTTTGAGCTCAGGAGTTCGAAACCAGCCTGAGCAAGAGTGAGACCCCGTCTCTACTAAAATTAGAAAGAAATTAATTGGACAACTAAAAATATACAGAAAAAATTAGCCGGGTATCATGGTGCATGCCTGTAGTCCCAGCTACTCAGGAGGCCAAGGCAGGAGGATCGCTTGAGCCCAGGAGTTTGAGGCTGCTGTGCGCTAGGCTGACGCCATGGCAGTCTAGCCTAGGCAACAGAGTGAGACTCTGTCTCAAAAAAAAAAAAAAAAAAAGTTTCTGTTGTGAGGTGATGAAAATAGTCTAAAATTAGATAGGAGTGATGGCTTGCATAACTGTGAATATACTAAAAGACACTGTGTTGTATATATTGATACTTTTAAAGGGTTAATTTTACAGTATATGGATTATATAGATCAATAAAGCTGTTAATTTTTTTAAAGAAAAAAAAGAATATGGGAGGAAGCTTAAGAAACAAGGAGTGGACAGAAAAGAACGTATGTACTGAAAGCTTTTTCCCAATTTAGACTATTTCTTAGGAAAAATCCACACCAAAAATTGCTCCCCCTTTTCAGCTCTGCAGGTGTAGACGAGTGAATCCCTGAAGTGTGGTGACAGCTTAGAAGGCCTATCAGACTGGCGGGAGCCCAAGAAGGTCAACTGTACTTACGTAACAAGAATCCACAGAAGCCGCAAGCCAATTTCTTTTTCCAAATACCTCGGTCTCTTCTGGAGCTGAGATACAGGCTTTTGCACTGTAATATTAGATAAATATTCCCTCAGAAGTACGGGGATGTTATGGGTAATTTGGAACAGATATTAAATTTTGCTCCTTCCACATAATAAAACTGTTGTTATACAGTGCTGCTTTCAAATACCTGCACATCTAATGAAATGAAAATTAAGATTTGGTTTTAACTCTTGGGAGTCTTTTATGTTAACACTATTACATATGTTACAATTCATTAATAAAAAGAATTGTGAGCCATGTTTAAGCTCCAGTTAATATTCAGCTATATCTAAAAGTTAAATTCCTGAGGCAAATTGCTAATTTGTTTTTCTGACATAACCACAGCACCCCCATAAATATTAATAAATTATTGATAATGTTGTTTCCACATACATGTTCTCATCTTTCTTTGTCAGCGTATTTTTCCCAGCACATTTCAATCCCCTCCCCTCATTTCTACCTTCTGCACTCTGCTATATGGTTAAGTGAGAGCAAGTTGTTTCTAGCTTGGCCCTACTTCTTTCCAACGGTCTCAGTTCCTACGCCCAAGCATTCATTTATAATGGCTTGCACCTTAGCAGGCATGCTCGCAAATATCAAACAGCACGATACAGTCCAGAAGTAAAGACATTAAGTCTGGGATGCTTCTTAAACTGTTGCTTAAAAGGACAGCTTTGAGTAAAGTACTTTTGGGGGAACTCTTTCCGTTTTCCATCCCGACTATGGACCTAACATGTCTATTTTGCTTTTCTAAATGAGTGGAGAGTAGTTACAGAACTACTGCTCATTTCACAAGACAATGAATTTGAAGACAATTTCACAAGACAGTGAAGTTTTCTCTGCATTTAAAAGACAATCCTAAGAAACAATTGCTTAATTACAACATCTAACAGTCTTTTACAGAACATGAAAAAAGTCACCTTTTTAAAACACTGACTGCTTTGAAGTAAGTATTCAGTCCTCCCAGGCAGGAAGGTGAACTGAGGGAGGATTTAAGAGAAAGCTTTTGATGTCACTTTCCTAGTATTAAACAATACCTCTCTGCAATGATTGTATCTTTTGGCTGATTCACCAAAAATATTGACTGCACAGAGGAGTTTCTGACTACACAATTTTCATTATTCATGCTGTGGAGTATTTAAAATGTTAAGTGTTTCGAATATTTTCTTATTTTACATTCTATGTTTTTAATATATCAGGACAACCAATTTTTTGAAATATATAATGTCCCTTTAATAAACACCATGCAGTACTCTAAGATTGCAAATTTAAGCATATTTCTGCTGGAAGAAAAATGCACTGAAACAATTAACATTATTGGAGATTAAAATGAAAAAAGAAGAGAGCAAAAACCCACACACTGACAGCACACTTCCTCCGGTAATTTGGTCTTTGGTCGTGACCACTGTGTTGTATCAGGCTCTGGCCACACAAGTGGATCAACTTAACCATTCCAGTGCTGGCGCAGGATGTGGACTCGGTGGTATTAATGAGTGCGTGAGCTTATAATGTAACCTCACCAGACCATATAACCTCCTGGCCACACAAGTAGAAAATAATTAAAACAAGCAATTTAGCTTTGTAACCAGATGGTGAATGAAAAAGCAGACAAAGACTCCTTTTGTGAATAACCTGGGGAACAGCCCCTACAGTTTCTTTTAAAGTTACAGCCCAACTTGTGAAATCAAAGAGGAAAGGAGAATACAAAGGTTCTCACCAGAATTCACTCCTGGAGCAAATCTATGTCCTTTCTCCTAGGTCATGACCAGAGAACATCACAACTCATTCCTTAAATGAATGCCGAATTTAATTACAGTGAAAACTCAGAAACCCAGTGAAAATTAAGGGAGGGCAAGATTCTGCTGTCACTGTTCAGCACTGACTTGCATATAAAGAAATATCCAAGGTATAAGTTTTTGAAATCGAGAGTGCAAAACAACACAAACATCCTCCCAAATTCTACATTTTCCCCCAAAACATAGACAACATTAACAACCTAACATAGATTGATGCCCTTTCTTTTCCTCCCCCCAAGAAGGATAAGGGTATTTCATGGGTGGGCGAAGGAAGAAAGCATTTTAAAGCCCAAAGAATCCAAACTTTGCACAAAAACTAACAGCAGTCTAGAAATGGGAAGACAAAATCCAAATGGCTGCTTGACCTTCACAGAAGAGTGTGTGCTGTTCAACCCGCTTATTAAAGACGAAAGCTCTTGATCATGAAAGGGAGACATTAACTAATCTGTGCGCCCTCCAATGGGGACAGCGACAGCAAGAGACCATCATGCAAGTCCGGTACATCCCACCCCCGCACACAATTCCCAAAGCTTCACAGTGAGAAGAGGCAAAACGGTTCAGTTTGCCTCACCACAGCAGCACAATCATCTTCAAACCTCTCTCAGTGAGATCTCAGCAGGGTGTCCCTTTAAACCCTACCCTTTGGCAGCAAACTTCCCTGGCCCACCCCCTGTAGGATTAATCGCAACCACAGGGCAGAAGAATCCCAGACCAGAGCCCCAAGGGATCATAATAAGATCGATGATTAAGGAGGGAACTGCAGGCCTAAGGGCATATCAAAATAATTCAAACAAAGTTATTAAAAGGACATTTGTTTCTCCCTCCTTCAACTCAAGCATCAACACACCAGAATGTTTCTTCAGGTTGCTAAATTCTGTTTCTGACCTACTTTGCTCTCCTCTTAAGCCAATGGGTTCAACAATGGGTAGACAGAGACTCACGTGGCCATGAGGGAAAGTTGAGAACCTAGTAAAAAGCCCCTTAGGAGGGCATTACATTCGAAGGCCTAGAAGTTACTTCCTTGGCTCTCACTGCTGCCCACTGAGCAGTAGCTGGATGAACAAGGGGTACACTCTGAGCCCTTCCCATCCCCACAAGGGTGGGGCCTCCGCGCCTACAAATCTAAGAGAGGGCCCTTTACACTCCGTATGCCTGACAAGTAACTCCCTGACTCAGCAATGGTCATGACACATTAACAGGTGCTGCACTGGTATAAATGAAGTCATTATCAATTTTAATCAGGGGAAGGGGTTTCTCGACCATTTGAATCTCTTGCTTTGAGGCCACAGACACCTACACTATGAATGTATGTGTTCTAAAGTTTGGAATACGACAGACTTCAGTCCTGGCTTTAGCACCTACTAAAGTTATATTACATTGGGCAACCTCCATAAACGTTTTTATATTTCAGATCCCTCTTCTGGAACAACAGGAATGCACTTTTGATAAAACTTAGCAGGCTAAGCAGTACACATGTGCCATCATTTAACCCTCCCAATGACACTGAATGACAGTAAGTTTTGCTATTACTCTCAATTATCAGCATTTCAAGTAACTTGCCCAATTCCTACAGATAGAAGGTGACAGAGCAAGGGGAAGAGCAACCTGCAAGCAGAGGTGTTATAGGAATGGGAAGTAAACGATGTGAAGCACATCTTGCACCTGATTGGTACACAGTAGCTTCTCAAGAAATAGTAGATCCCACTGCAAGCTCTACGAGCCACCTGAATTCCACGCAGGCGCCTCTGTGGGGGCGCTCTTTGCTTCTTTAGGGTGAGTGTGTGCAACCCTTATGTCAGGAGCTACAAAGACATACAGTGTCCTGGAAAATCTTTCCTGGGGTGTCACCAGACATTGGCCCTTATACCTCACCTCCTGGTATTTTTCCTTTCATGAACTCAGGGTGGTGATTCTTTCATTTGACCATCATTTATTGTACAGCTACACGTGCTCGGTCTGCAGTAGTATTCACTGACAATTGCAGAATAGTCTAGAACAAAGAAGGCCAGGACAGCTAAGAGGGAGGAGGTGCCTCTGAAAACAAACCATTAGGATCCTGTGTGATGTGTGTGGGACAGAAATATGAACAAGGTACACACCAAGAGCTACACCAACACGGAGGATACATCTAGCAGAGGGGATGGAAGAGGTTCTACAAAGGAAGTAACAGTGAATCTTGAAGGATGAGACTGTGAAGAGGGCAGAGATTTCCTTTAGGCCCAGTTCATCTCTAAGTGGGTTAATCTGATTCTTGGATTTAAGGATTTATACCTTTTGGATAGACTGCCCTGGAACCAAATTTCCACAGTCCTGCTATTTTACCCCAAAGAGACTGCTGTGGGGTCTTCTTTACCCAAGATCCTTCTGTGGCTTCATGAGTCCTTGCTGCTCTCCCTCATTCCTACTCATCTTGTCATCTCTTCTCCTCCCCTCCCGCCGCCACCTACTGCCACCCACCCAGAGCCAGCCAGCCACCACCGGCCACCACCATGCCTGTGCACACATGATGCTTCCAGAATGCAAGAGATGGAGGCTGAATGTAGCCTCACTCCCATTTACACCTGCCTGAGATGCCATTAGATCTCCCCCTCATGGCCTCACCAAATTGAACATTACAAATGTCAGAGAGTTATGCCCAGAGAGATTGATAAGAGAACGAAATATTAAAATATGGAGGGGGTAATGTGGAGGCTAGTCAGAAGGGAGCCTAGGAGTTACCGTTTTTGTCAGTTTTTAAAAAAATTTTTTTTAAAAAAGAGTTGAAGAGGAAAGGAAAGAAAAAGAAGGGAGCCTGGCAGAATAAGATTTGGGGCAGGCAGAAGTCCCATCCCCAAAGCAAAGCCCTGTCAGCAGTGTGTTTCTGTTCGGGCCCAAATGTTGCTGGCAGACACAATTTCACTCTCAAAAGTTGTGCCTCTTGGGACAAGTGACCTCATTTATTGAAGAAAATCAAATAGGGTGGGGGAAATAAAAACTAAAGTTATGTATTGTCCACCAATCTCAATGTATGAACCGTATATTAACCTTTATTTTAAAACATGACAGACTAATAGGTGAAATTTGTGAACAGTGACACATAATTTATATTATCAGTATCATGGGTACGTTTTGCTAAAATAGAATTCCCATCTTTTAAATATTAATACCAAAATGTTTACACATTAAGTGATATGTTGTGTGAGACCTGCTTCACTACAATCCAAGGGGTGAAAGTAAAGGTGTAAATGAGACAAAAATCACCACGCTTGATACTTCTGAAGCTAGGAGAGGGTCCCCATAGGAGTATATTGTATATTTTATTTTCACTACCTTCGCATATGTTTGCAATTTCCCAAGATAGAGGTGGGGTGGGAGGGAGTATCTCTCTAGGAAAAAAGCCATTTAAACCACATAACATGTAGATAGAGCAGCAATTCTCAAACTGGTCTCAGGGTCCCTTTGAATTCTTACCAATTGTTAAGGAGTCAAAAGAGCTGTTGTTTACATGGGTTTTATATACATATAGTGATGTACGCCATACTAGAACTTAAAAGAGCAATTTTTAAAATATGTATTAATTCATGTAGAAAATAATAAAGCCATTACATGTTAACATAAATATCATTTTTATGAAAATTGTTTTCCAAACTGAAAAAATTTTGTGAGGAAAGTGGCACTGTTTCCACTTGTGCAAATCTCTTTAATATCTGGCTTAATAGGAGTCAGCTGCCTTCTCATAACTGAATTCAATCTGATGCGATATCACACATCACATAGCATCTGGAAAGCCCCACTGCACATTCGGGAGAGGAGGGGAGTGGAAGAGGAAATGTCTCGGTATTACTATGATATCACTTTTTACCTTGCAAACCCCCCGAAAGAGACTGATGTCCAGGGACATCCAGGGATCCCTGGATAACACTTTGAGAACCACTGTGACAGACAGAAAAGTTTGTAGAGGAAAAGCAGAATTTCCTTAATACCAGTCTTAGCAAGGACTCTCCAGTATTCTGTATGCGAGGTGAAATGACTTTCCTGAGTTGGCAAAAACAACATCTTGCCACCCCCAAGAACGCTCCCGCTCACAGCACCATCATGAAGGAAGGGCCTCCGTGCAGCAAACACTGGTACTAAGTGCCTTTAAACATTTCCACATCTAAATCCGAGACAAGCTGTGAACGTTCAACATGCACTGTTTTCTAGACTGCTGATCCCTAATAGAAAATCAATATACCAGGTCTCCTGACAAGCACTTTTCTTTTAAATGAAATGGGGGGAGGGGGTAAACACTGGATAGATCAAAGTGTATCAAGGATAGTAATGACAGTGAGGTTAAATTGAAACTTGTTTCAGTTTGTCTGTGTGTGCACGTTTACCCAAATACTGGGTCTCAGTTAAAAATTTCTTAGCACAAATAAAGGACAAAATTTACAAAATCACTACCCTCTCAGCTACAAAGTATCTAACAGTCTTTATAAAGAAAACAAAACAGGAAGAAAAAACAGTGTTTGAAGAGGAAGTGAAGGTGGTGGGCTGGTGCCTAAATTAAGTGGAAAAATTCAAGTTTTGAAAGTGTGGTATGGTCCTTATTATAGGGGAAAATGAAATTATACACACATACAAATACAATGAAAACATTTCCTCTAGAGAGAGGGATTAGACAGACTAGAGTGTAATTTATTTACTTTGCTCCTTTCTGGGCTTTGAAATTCCCTAACAAAGAACATGGATTGCTTTTAGAGTTTAAAATCAAAAGAAAAAAAGAACATTTGTTTTTCTTAAAAATCACCTCCAACTCATTATTATAACTCAAAAAGTGACCACAGCCAAAATGGGAAAAAAAAAAAAATTATAAAGCTCTTAGAGGAAGCATAAGAGATAATATTATTTCTTAGGACACAAAAAGGATGAAAGATAAAGATACCTTGGGCTGCATGTGAATTAAAAACCAATTTTCTCCAAAAGACAATGTTTTAAGTTTTAAGGGCTGAGCAGCGTCCCCTAAAAAGTTGTGTATGTTGAAGTTCTAACCCCCAGTGTCTGAGAATGTGACTGTATTAAAGAGGTAATTAAGGTAAAATGATAACAATGGGGTGGGCCCTGAGCACTAAGATGCAGGACACAAGGTGAGAAGCCCCACGTCAAGGGAAAAGCACCAAGGGGCAAATTTCCCTTGGTTTGACTCCCGGGGTAGTAGGGAGTCGCCCGCACACCTCTGAAAGCCATGGGCAGTCCAGGAGGGTAGGACTTCCCTGGTCCTGCAGCACACCCAGGCTATGCTATGGTGAGTCACACACAGGCACACACACCATGGCTCATTCCTGTCATTGTAATAAAGGAAAAGCAAAGAATAAGAGATAGTTAATCCTACACAATTCAGATGTGCTTAATGGATGCAGAAAGCAACGCCTTTGGGGAAGCAGGCTATGCCTGTCCGCCCAGCAGGCAAAAGCCCACCACCCACACAGATCTAAGAGGTTCTTTACCACAGCCATGAGGAGGGGAGAAGACAAAACGGCCAGAATGAATGTGTCAGAAAATCTATAACCAGAATGCTGTGGAGGAAAGTAACCTACAGTCCTGGTGTTTGCTACCTTAGCATTTACGACCAAATCCCATACAGACCAATCTCAAACGAACCAGATAATTCAGAACAGCTTGGAATTTTTCTCTCTGCTTTAAGAGTGTGCTGTTATGTTTATATTATGGTTATGTCTGATACTCTGGAATCCGGGGGCAGGGGGAGTTTTATTTTGTTCAAAGGCATAATCTGGAAGTAGCTATGAAATCATCTATCCTTCTGTATCCTGGGATCTCCCCTGCTATCACCCCCCAGAGTCTACAGAGTCCTCAAATACCCCAAAATGAGCTGCTCGATCCCAGATTTGCTATCTGACGGGCTAAATGACTTAGAATAGCTCTGGGTCAACCAATGGCTAACCGCAGATGCTCCCTGACCCCTGGCTAAAAATACTGCCCAGGATTTGGGGTTAGACAAATCCCTGAAATATGCCAGGCACTATTCTAAGCATTTCTCAAGTGATTAAAACTCACTAAGTCCTTGCAGGGTAGGTGCTTCTATCTAGGATCTCCCATTCTGAAGAAAAGGAAAGGAGTCGGGGGATGAGGGATGTTACAAAGCACACACCTAGCCGGTGAGTCCACAGCTTCATGTGCACAGGGAAACACACTATGTCACAAAACATCCTGCAGGCACTTGTAAATCAATAATAAATTGGTCTCGAGAGGAATGAATATGGCTCTATTTGACCACACTGTTCTTTAACCAGGTCTAGGAATCAGAGGCAAAGAAGCCCATGTGCCTTTCCCTCACTTTTCTTATTGCTCTTTGACAACTATGGTCCAATAAATGATCACTACTCTACAAGGGTTTTTTTGTATATTTAAAATTTCTACTTTCATGTTTTTCATTCTACCGAACAGGAGCTTTGAAGATTTCCCACCCTCCCATCAACCACTAGACATAATTCTAAGAGCTCTTCCAATTATAAAATTAGATTGCTATTCTAACTCACACTCTATTATTGACTAACTTCTCATACCAAGTATTTCTGTTGTTTGTACTTGTTGCTAATTTACTTAGCCATTGACCCAAAGAAGAGTGTAGCAATTAGTTTTTAAATATGACAGGTAGTCATATGAGATGCTGAAGAAAATCATGTTTTTTAATGACAAATTATGAAATAGAGAAGTCTCCTGACACTCACAGTCTTTGGTTCTGAATAGATAAGAACTTGATTTCACTGCCACCAATATCTAAGAAACATAGCAGAAGTAATAAAAAGCTACACAAACCATGTTTCTTGACCCAATCAAAAAGGTTTAAAAACTTCTTAAATATTTGGTCAAACACACTTTGAATTGCACTGCTATACCACTTAATTCTTAGCTAATGAAATTAATGAAGTGGGTGCTGTAACTAATACGCTGAACACTCACGTGGGAACAATTAGCCTCAGTACACAAAGTGGACAACTCAAAAACAGCTATTAATAAGTTTATGATTTCTTTCTGCTTCGTGTAAAAAAATGGCATCTCCTTGATTCACACAAGGAATGGTTGATTATATTAATATTAAAGCTCAATATAAATTGGCATGGGGCCAGGTGTTCTATAATTGACAACAATGAGAAATCTAACTACTGAATTCTTGCAGAGATAGAGTTTATTTTCTTCCTAAAAATCTTTTTTGACTTTCTAGCTTTTTCGATCTGCTCACAACATACTACTGTAAAATACTACTTGTACAATCAATATATATGTATACATATTGAAGGAATCTTATTCATTATGATACACTGCCTCCCATCCCCAAGTAAGAATACTACAATTTCACAAAAATCCCAAACAAGATGGGTAAATGTATCAATAACACAAAATTACTTCAAACTGCAGGTCATATTTCATATCAAAGTTTTAAAAAAAAAATCAAGAATGGCATATTCTTGTGTACCTCTGCTGAAAATACTATAGACTGCTCTTTTTTGGTTGTATTTTCATATGCAATATATGTAAATGTAAGACCATATGGTTAATTCCACAAATGAAAAACAGTCAGTAATTATTTCCTATATTAGCCTTTCTGAATAACATCTAATCTAGGTACTCAAGAAAGATTCCTGATTAGATAAGAAGAAAACATTCTATGTCATTAGCTACATAGTTTCATCTTGTTTAGGAACTGCATTGCAATGAATACTAGATGAAGGTAAAGCACAGAAGGATTCAAAACAACCTCCAAAATCATATCTACCTAGCCTTTGATAGTGACCAAGTCAACATTTCACCTTCTACTTCAAACTACTTGCATGAAGGAGCCTCCCCCAACCCACCAAGCCATTCTAAATTAATGTAAGGGACAATCATCGAGTTTCTTAAGTATATTTTTCTATTCTCACCCATACATTCTATGAACTGCCTGACTGAACTCAAGGTTTTCCTCTTCTAAATTGATCATGATGGAAAAGAAACAGGGTTAACCTCGCTTGGATTACCGGCATATAGCCAAGACTTTGCCTGCATCTTAACTGAATACTAAGTCATTGGAATGGCGGGACAAATAAAAATATTAATGCATATGCTATTCTGTTCACAGGCTTCCACAGCCAGTCTCTTGCAGCCAGCTTTCCCTGGACACTGATCCACACAGGATCAGAAGCTATTGGGCTCCCTGTTAAATCTAATATGTCGGCTAAAGATTTGAAACATACTGAAATAACAAACTGTGACAACGGAAGACACTAGTGAGCTCAAATTAACCAGGTTCTCTAATGTACTTAAAGATACCCGCTTGAATTTACATAGATACACTCCCTAACTAGGGTGTGACTGAAATACCTCAGTCGCTCAGCTCTAGTTCAAATAAGGAAGAGTCATGGGGCTGAAATTCTCTGAAATCAAAAGGTAAATGATGCAGTCAAGCAAAAAGCCTGATGACTGCATCAAATTTACATAATTTGTTTAAAAAGTACCCACCACTGTTTTTTTTTTAATTTGCATAATTTACAACCATAGATTAGGTGGTTTTTCATCATAGAAAGTTAAAGGGCCATTCTCAGGTTAAACTTTTCCTGCTTTTCCCTCAAGCACAGATCTCATTTCCTAATTTTGTTCCAGAAACCACAGATATTCCATGTCACTCAGACACATAACAGCCAGTGCAGAACCAGGGAGAGACAAGCGTTGCACAATACACAAGGACTGTCATAGCCACCCTTTTAACACTATGTTTAAGGCAGCAGCCCTCCTCACTGGTCCTCCGACATCAAACCTTCCATGTTTTGAAACAGAATGTGTCTCGTGAATCTGTAGTGATTTATAACATTCCAGCCATAATATATACACGACTGATCGACAGACAGACAGACAGACATCTCCCTTCCCCCCAGAAAGTGAGTAAGCCTTAAATAAAGCCAGCCATCCTATTTTTCTCTGAGAGGCCAGATTTTTTTTTTCTCCTCTTAGCCGAGAAAACTGATTGGAACTAAATGTCTAGGCTGCTTCCTTATGCCCTTTTAATAAAGCCAACCACAGTAAAGAAAACAGAAATTAGTGGGAAGTGCAGAGCTTTTTGCCACTGGGATTCACAGCAGCCTTTGGACAAGCCATTATGGTTGTCTGGCTCCAGCCCTCTTCTCAATAACCACCACCCCCTTTCTTGCCTACCCCACACCGCCCTCCAAGATCAAAGGCAGCACTTACAGTTTATAACATCCTGAGCAATCCAGGAATCTCAAGAGGTTTCTGTTACCTTTCCCACCCCTCATTGTTTCTGCTCCAACACAGTATTTTTTAATGAGGCTGGCCAGCCCTGGCAGATCACGCCAGTCAATCGGGCCTGCCCCAAATGATGCTCCTCGAGATGCCTTGTACTGAGAGAGGGAGGGCAGAGGTGCCTCTGATGCCAGGGCGAGAGCATGTGGCGAGGATCCCAGCCTCCACTTCCCTGCAACTCTGCAGCTGGAGTGCTGCGAAGCAGCTTCTCTCATTGTAGACAGGTGGCAGCAACCACCACCACCAAAACAGACAAAAAGCCCTGCAAGTTCCTGCCCCACACGTACAGCGTCCCAGGTATACAAAACCAAAATCCTGCCTGTTACGTGAGGACATCTACACGCCTCTTCCTTTACACCTCATTCCTTTCTCTCTGTCCTTCTCCACTCAGTGTTAAACCTAATATGCTGGCTGGACCCACGTGTCCTCCAGCTGGGCCCTGGATTCTGGGCCCTGGATTTCAGCGTTTTCTTTGAAGTTTAAATATAAACGCAGAACAAGATCTGTTTGTTTAATCATTCTTATTCTCACAGCTGACATATTCACTTATCTGGAGTGTGCTCAAGGCCCAGCAACATCAGCAAACCTCAGAGCCAGAGAAAACAACCTTGCCTCTGTCTCCCTCATGCATCCTCGCCTATCCGCTGCCGCCGGCCTGGCGGGAGAAGGGAGGCCTAAAGTTTTGTGTGAGCAGGTCTGGCAGTGAAGAAACCAAACCCCTGACAAGGATCAGCACCTCCCCACTCAGGCCTCAGTCGACTCTCCACACCCCAGGTTTGTGCAGTGCGAGACGGTGAAGGTGAGGAGCGGGGAGCTAGAACAGGCAGCCTCAGCACTTTCTGAGATTCAAAATTCTCAGCAAGAGAAACACAAATGAAAACCCAAAAATTGCATTCCAGAACCAACACCTCAGGGATTCAAAGGGCACCTGCTGATGAAGACTGGGCCCATAAGTTACACGGTAAGCACTCAGGTAGCTTTGGGAAAACACACCTTTACTGATCACGTAAGGAGGGCAAAGCTCAAGTTCAAGAGGCAAAACTAAAACTCCAGGTTTACTGAAATAAAAGGTAAAAATTTCCAAGGGAGTTTTGGAGGAAATTACTCTTACCACAATGTTGGCTGATTACCTCAGATTTCAAACAAAGTATAAATCCATGTATCACCTTTAAATGACTCCTAAGCTTACACCGAACCGTAACCACCTTGGGAAATCAAACTACTATCCTAAGACTTGCATTTTCCTGTAAAATATTAGGAGGAAAAAAACTGATGTATTGATATTGTCTCTACATTTGACAGATAGTTTATTTTCGAACTGGTCATGAAAGCTGTTTCTTACTCCTTTCTCAAGGGGATTTCACAGAGGGGCAGGAAGAAATTACTTCTGACTATAAAAATTCTATTGCTGAATTGATAGAATCAAATTAAATACATGCAACAAAGAACCGTTTCTAATTATAAATAACTGAGTAGGACAAGGAAGTATAACATAACATCACAACCAGCAATACTTAAGACTTTCTACAGGGACTCATTCTAGATCAAACATAGAGTCATAGAAACACCACGACAACCCTATGACAAAGGTACTACTATTATCCTATTTTTATAGGTGAGCAAATTGAAGCACAGACTGGATAAATGAGTTGCCCAAGGTTATTCACGAGGTCACTTAACCACATCATACTATTTTCAAAGGTCTGTTAAAAGCTGAATAGTAAGGCCTGTAATCCTAGCACTTTGGGAGGCTGAGGAGGGAGGATTGCTTCAGCCCAGGAGTTGAAGGCTGCAGTGCGCTATGATGATGCCACTGCACTCCAGAGTGACATCCTGTCTCAAAACAAAACAAAAAAACTGAACAATAACTCAGTAGCTGAGCTCCTCAAAGAGACTGATAACATTCCAAAAGTAACTGGATGGATAGATATTCCTCATTTTCTGCAGTCTCCAATAAAGAAACTTAGTTCCACTGCTTTATTTAATAGTGACAGGTTCAATGGTCTGAAAGGCTGCACACACAGCTCACTCAAGAGTTTCTCTTTCCCCCACCCCCAATCCAACTGGCCAACATGCAAAGCAAACACTAAAATATGTAGTGCTTCTCTGCTAGTTATTTCATATTACTTGAAAAGTGGGGGTAAGAATAGCTCCCCACTTTTTGGATGGTACCACCACTATTACTGGCAAGCAGCACAAAGCATAAGGAGTACTACTATCCTCAGCAACAAACCTTAAAATGATTAAAGAAGCAATCTTCATTACAAAATATTCCCAACAGGCAACCTCTGCAGGGTAACATTTGCATCTGAGAGTAGAGGCACAGAATCTGTATTTTATGTATCTTTTCACACATGCAGGCCCTTTTTAGAATCAAAACTATATATAGGTCCCACTTCAGTTGTAATTTTAGTATTAGTTGAGAAAATACTTAACAAAATAACACTTGTGGAATAAAACCAAAAGGAAGCAGGACCTATGAAAACTATCTGTGCTCTAATCCTGGCTCCAGTTTATGCCCTCAGTTACTGAGAAATCAATCTTAAGACAAAAAGACCATTAATTTTAAAAGTATCACTTTGTTCTTCGTAAGTTTAGGAACTATAAGAGATTTCAAAAGACAGTAATACCAGGTACTGAATGTACAGAAAGCACAATGAGCCCAGGTAGCACGTACCACAGGACTTGCTTCATTAATGCACTTTTGCTGTTCTGCTTACAATGTTAAACCAAGAAAAAAATATTTAAAAGATCTGGGTAGAAACTCTTTAGGTAACTCAGGACAACCACAATTCTGAGGACCGGCAGCTAAAAAGTGACTTGAAGTAGCTGAAGACATTTCACTTATCTGGCAGTATGCCATCCCAGTTATTAAGGTATTCTGGTCTCACTCTGGATAGATGACAGTTGCTACATACTCAACTTTTTTGAGTTGAAATAGCAGACTCCACATTTGACTCTACAGTTTACTGACAATAGTATGAGTCCCAAGTTAAAGACCAAACCTACGTGAGACTGTGGTCCCTAACCCCCAGGCCTCAGACTGGTACCAGCAGGAGGTGAGTGGCGAGGGCCAGCCAGCAAAGCTTCCTCTCTATTTACAGCCACTCCCCATCTGAGGTGGAGCTGAGGTGGTGATGCTAGCGCTGGGGAGCCGCTGCAAATAGAGATTATCATTAGCAGAGAGGTTTGACTGCACAATATATGTCATATGCTTGAATCATTCCAAAAACCATCCCCCACCACCACCCACTGTCCGTGGAATAACTGTCTTTCATGAAACCGGTCCCTGGTGTCAAAAAGGTTGAGGACCACTGATATACGAGGCTGGAGTTCTTCAAGATGAGGGAACAAATCGCACAAACATTCTTACAATCTTGGGAAGGCAGCTGGTACAGCCGGCCATCAACCTTGCTAATTCTTCCATCATCGAGCTGAACAACATTCCAAAGGAACTCATATCTATCTATCTATCTCCCTCCCTCTCTCCCTCTCTCTCTCTCTCTCTCTCATCCTCTCTGGTCCCATAGATTATGTTTACTACCTGGCCTCTTAAAGAAGTGCTGTTTGCAATAAAACATCTAAACTCTTCTTTCTGACAGAATCAATATACTTAAATACACTAATCATTTTTGGACAAGCATGTCACTCTTTCCCTTTTTTTTCTTTTTTGATGTAGGTATTATTTATTATGTACCAGTCATAAGAAAAGAATCCAATTCAAAACATATTACTGAGGAGTCTGTATTAGTTGATTTCAGAAATGGCAGGACCCAAATCTGATTGTCTAATGGAATGCTTCACAAATTTGTGTGTCACCCCTGCCGCCCAGGAGCCACGCTTATCCTCAGTATCGTTTTGTTGTTAGTATGTGCGCTGCCAAAAGAAGTACCCTTCTATTTCTTTTGAAAGGCTTTTCTACGGTGGCAGCCACGACCAAACAAACCAAGTGTGTGCATTCTTTTTGTTTTACCAAAGTGGTAGAGAAACTAAGAATAACAAAGAACAATGAATAATAATTCACTAATTATTACCAGTCATTTCACAGTCCCCAAACTTTACCTTCAGGGTCTACTTCTGGCATCTGTGTGCCATGGATTGCCTCTGACATTTTCCAGAGTCAAGCTTCCTCCCTCCTCCCACTGCAGGAGAACTCAGCTCCATCTCTGGGTCTCTGTCCCGCTCCATACACAAGCACCACACTGTGAGTTATGTCTGATGTCTGGTTTATAACTACCTCTCACTGTCCTTTATGAAAACAAATCCTTGCCTATAAGAATTCTAACACCGTTAAGTCACAATGTGAAAGACAGCAAATTTCACAACACTGTTTATTCATTCATTCTTTCAACAAACACTAAGTACCATGGCTAAGAAGATTCACCTCGAGGGCAAAAAGATTCCCACTCCTCATTTTATGATTTGTATTACTTTTACTGTCATAATATTGTAAGTTTATATTCTGGTGGAGAAAACCAAAAACAAGTAAATAACAAATAAGGTGTCTGAGGTAGTGGCAAATGCTTTAAAATAAATGAGTAATTTGACAGAATCAGTGCAGGAAAGCACAGGAGCAGAGAAAACCCAACATGGGCCACAGCACCCTCAGAGCACATCTTGACCTGAATTCTGTTACAGCCTCCGCTGTTCACTACCTCAGTACCTTAAGTCCATTCCTTGACCTTACCTGTGAAGAGTAGCACTTGATTCCTGGCTCCCCAGGATTAGAGCATCTTGCCTTGGGACACCCTGAGCCTTGGGTCCAAATGCAGTATCCCCCACCACCACCACCACCACCACCACCACCACCAAATGAAGAGAAAAACAAAAGCAGATCTCCATGGGGACTGCTGGGCCACCAGGGTCATCAGAGAGTATGAGGCTATTGGGGGAGAGACAAGCCAAAGATAATTACCAATTTCTACCCTCCTTAGGCCCAAGGACAGGACTCGCTTGCCACTAGAAGAGATGCCAAAGGTATTTAAGGTATTTCCTTGTCTGAAAAATCCCCCCAATTGGGAAGAAAACTAGTTTTCTAATAATTGGTTCTTAAAATGCAGTTAAGTCAACTAGTTTCTATACATCAGCCAGGGGAGTATTTCCACCAGGACTTCTTTTTTTTTTTTTTGAGACAGAGTCTCACTCTGTTGCCCTGGCTAGAGTGCCGTGGCGTCATCTTCGCTCACAGCAACCTCAAACTCCTGGGCTCAAGCGATCCTCCTGCCTCAGCCTCCTCAGTAGCTGGGACTACAGGCATGTGCCACCATGCCCGGCTAATTTTTTCTATATATTTTTAGTTGTCCAATTAATTTCTTTTTATTTTTAGTAGAGACGGGGTCTCGCTCTTGCTCAGGCTGGTTTCGAACTCCTGAGCTCAAACAATCCGCCCGCCTTGGCCTCCCAGAGAGCTAGGATTACAGGCGTGAGCCACCGCGCCCGGCCCCACCAGGACTTCTCCAGATTTGCAAGTCGAAAACCTAGTGTCACAGGGAAAAAACACACCCCTTCTGAGAGTCTACACGTGGCTCCCAACTCCACAGTACTCACAGGGACAGTACACCTCAGCGGCACCAACGCCCTGCCTACAGAGATGGAACAGCAACCCATCTCAGTTCAGTTTGGGCAGCAGATTTCCCAGAAAAACTGGCTCCCTTCAAAACGGGAAGTCACCAATGAAAAGCACAAACGCAGGGTCTATGAGTACATTGTCAGTGCCTCCTGGGGCATGGGGAGCTGGCACATGTACCGATGGCAAGCCCAGGTCACCCCGATCCCCCAGACAAGATACTCGTTCTCAGCCAGGTACGGTGGCTCACGCCTATAATCCTAGCACTCTGAGAGGCCAAGGCGGGAGGATCGCTCAAGGTCAGGAGACCAGCCTGAGCAAGAGCGAGACCCCCTCTCTACTGAAAATAGACAATTAAAAATATATACGGAAAAAATTAGCCGGGCATGGTGGTGCATGCCTATAGTCCCAGCTACTCGGGAGGCTGACGCAGGAGGATCGCTTGAGCCCAGGAGTTTGAGGTTGCTGTGAGCTACGCTGATGCCATGGCACTCTAGCCTGAGCAACAGAGTGAGACTCTGTCTCAAAAAAAAATAAAGATACTCGTTCTCACCCACAGTACTTTCTTCCTACAACTAAAAAATGAGATACTACAGTGTGCACAATCAGACACACAGAGCTAACAGAATGGGACTTTCTCATCAGTGAAAATGTCATTAGCAGAGACTGTAAGACATTCTCTCCTGTTTCCTTGTCAGCACTTTCTCCTTACCCATCAAAAGGGGACAAGAAAGGAGGGGACAGGTGCCCAGCATTTAACTCCATAATATACAAAAGGCTACCATTACAATCCATCAACGTCACTGAATTCTTTTTCCAAAAAGATTAAGATTAAAAACAAGTAACACAAAGAACCCACAGCCTTTGTGGAAGGCACTCTGGAAGTGGAGGCTGCAGTGGGATTTGAGAGAACTCCAGTGTTTTGTCTAAACAACAAGACTTGGGTCTGTTGGTACCTTTGCTAGTTTTTCCCCCTAATCTGGGGGGTTAAGGCTAACGGTGAAGGTGAAATCTGGCTGGATCATCTCCGCAGGTACTATTATATGCTCTTTCAGTTTGTGTGAAAGATAACATTAATGCCCCATTGAGAAAAAGACTCTACAGGGAACAATGGAAGGACCAGTCCATCCTTAAAGCAGAGGGAAGAGGAGGGGAGAGAGAGAAACAAAGACAGAAAGTCACAGGAAAACAGAGAAAGAGGAAGGAGACTACACAGCCATAAAAGGAAGAAACAAAGCCGATATACACAACTAAGTAAATCTCAAAAACAAAGTGAAGGAATCTAAACACAGAAGTGCTTGCATTTAATTTATATGGAGTTTTACAACAGGCAGCACTAACCTACAGTGCTAGGAATCTGGTCGGTGCTGGCAGGAGGCAGAAGGGTAGACTGACTGCCAAGGGGTACAAGGTAGCTTCTCAGGTGATGCAAGTGTTGCATGTTTTGATGGACTGGTAACACCCAGGTGCATGCGGCTGTCAAAAGTTATCACACTGTAAACCTGAAATGGCTACAATGTGTAAATTATACTTCAATAAAATTGATTTTTTTAAAATGCAAACGGATTTACAAGTTGTTTTTTTTTTTTTTTTTTTAACCAGAGCGATAGGAGTTCAGAGTGGTAGAATTAGCTGTGACAATTTATTAGGTTAAACTGATTTCTCTGGAAAGTAGCCATCCAAAAATTAAATAAAAGTCAATGCCAAAAGCCACACCTCTGGCGATACAATCCAGGGACCTGGTCCAAATGTGGAAAATTTCACAAGTTTCATGCTGCTAAATGTGACTTGGTAAAGAAATATTTACAATGCAAACTCCCTTTCAAGGCTTGGGGCATTTCAAGGAAAGAACAGACTTTTATCTTTAAGAAAAGAAAGAAAGAAAAAGAGAAACTCAAGAAGTCACTGTTTTTGCAAGCTGAATCACAATGCTATTTGTGGTTTGTATTAAGGAATTTGCTTTTGTGCTGTGCAGAAAAGCAGGTGTAATATTCACCCACAGGGAGAAAAGGCTTGCTCACAAGCTTTCGGACTTTTTCAACTGCTAGCTGTCCCACAGGGGCTCACCATGCTCGCTACTGGCGCAAGGAGGTGGGAGGCTGGAGATGGGCACTGCTCAGGGCAGATACTGGATTCAGGCAGGGGTGGTATGAATCCTCCGCCTACTCTGACCAGCTCCATGATACTCCACATGAACAGGTCTCTAAGCCCAACAGTTTGTTACAGAAATATTACACCAACTACCTTATTGCAGCAAAAGAATGTGCCATGTTAAGCACCTTCAAGGTGGAACTAAAAAAATCTCTGCGCATCCCAAACAACACCCAGTCCTCACGTTCACTCGATGAAGATTCCCATTCCACAAAGGGACTGTAGGCGGGTGGCCATGAGAGACAACTCAAAGAGTCTGAGCAGGGCACAGAAAATCAGGACAAATTCCCAGAATTGGAATCAGCCACCTCCAGTCCCACAAATCAAAGTCAGCTCAGTTCCTGGCACAAAATGATTTACAAGTCATCCTGGCAGTGGTCATATCCAAGGCTTATTTAAAGACAATAATCTTGGTCTAATTCTCAACTTCCAAGACGGGGCCACCCCAGAGCCAAAAGCGAGGTATTCTGGAGATCGAAATCCCATCTCTTAGAAGATCTCAGAAGACTCAGGCCCATTCCATCTCTGCACCTGCCAAAGTTCATGTAGGTGAGGCTGTTGACTTCCCTCCAGAACTACCCAGCAAGAATTGTAGAGGTGAACACGGCCCATGAGCAGGGGAGGGGAGAGGAGGCCAGGCAGTCATAATAGCACAGCTTGTGCGATCTTAAGAATCCCTACCGTAGAATTCAGGGCCAACCTTGTTTAACTCAGCCAGTGTTACCCTATGTAAACCACTATTTCTGTTTTGGTGGGGTAATACGGGAGGGACTGCCAGTGTTATCTAAAAAGAGTAGGTTCAACAGACAGTATTTTCCACTGTGACTAGTCATTTGTACGGAATACTGATTTTCTTGATTTTATTCTGCAAAGTGGCTATGGCAGGAAGCATCATTTTTTCATACTGTTTCTTCTGCAGGGCTATGGTAACAACTAACATTCATGTATTTTTATATAAATCGCATGCTTATTTTGCTCTAACTATTAGCAGGAGGCAAAGGCATTTGAGCAGTATCTCTGGAAATTAAATTAGCTATCTGTACATCAACCAGATGTACTTCTTATGGCAAAAAAATAAAATAAAATAAATTAGCTATCTGGAGCTCACCTATCTCACCAGAGATGTCCAGCCCACCCAGTCAACCTCAGAAAACCTCCCTGGCCTTAACCTCATTATAAGTACCTCATTATAACCTCATTATAAGTACACAATTTGAAGCCTTAAGAAGACACAGAGCATTGTCAGTTTTCCCACTGCTTCCCTGACTTTCTTCTTTATTAGAATAAGATTCTAGATGCCTGTTTTTAAATTACAGAGTAATATTAATACATGTTTATTACAGAAAATATAGGTAAGCATTATGTCCTTCTTCCTAAACTCTCTGATGCCTCTTCTCACCTCTGGGCCTTACACTTAACTCTGGAACCCCCTGCTCAACACCCCATCTTCGCCTGACTTATTCCTGCCCTTCAAGTCCCTATACTGTGACATACTAAAGTCTTCTTTCATTCCTCAGTGTGGATCAGTTGTCTCTCCAGACTCTGTTCCAACACGCTGATGCTTCACCTAAAAAAGAATTGGCCCCTCCCTCCACGATAATGTCACAGCCACTGTTCACTACTGAGTAGCTGGCATTTAGGAGATCAAGAACTATTTCCCTTACAAACAAAAATAAAACTCAATTTATTTTGACCAGAGATAAACACCATTGATTTTGATATGTATCCTTCTAGTACTTTTCATCAGCAAATATACAATTCATTTAAATTACCCCCTCCAAAAAAAAAAAAAAAAAAAAAATTTAAACCATACATACTGTTTTATCACTTGCTTTTTTCACTTACAACACTATGTCATTCAATATTCTTTCTACCACATCATTTTAATGACTGCAGGGAACAGATGTTCCATAATTTAACCAATCCCCTATTGGTTAAAATTTTTTACTGTGATACAGTAAAATATACTTGATACACATCCTTGAGGCTAAATCTAAGTAAATTCCTAGAAGCAGAGTGGCTTAATGAAATGGTATGCAAAACATCATACTAGTTATAGTATATACCGGAAGCTTAAACCATGGAATATGCGTTTTTAAAGGTACTGACAGAATCTCCACACAAAGAATGAGGCAGCTGAAACCTTCTTCATAAAAGAAATGACTGAGAGAACACAGGACTGTTTAGCCCAGAAAAGATGAGCAATGAGCCTGTTGGATGAGATATAACATTGAGTTACTTCTGAGGACAAAACTGGAACGCGCTGAAAGAAATGGAAGGAGGTGCTCAAGAGAATGGAATTTTCCCAAAGAGATATCCAACATCAATCCTGCAGTTGCTTTAACTATTCAGGCTGAGGCAGGAAGGAATCCTGACAGAGGAAAGAAACCGGGCCAGCTTCACAGGAAGGTCAGTCAGTCAACCAAAAAGGTCACTCATGTTCAACTACTACTATTTCACCCCTCCAGGGGACTTGCCCGCTGCACTCCTCAAATGAAACTGGAGAAAAGCCATGATTAAACTTTCCTATATTAGCCTAAGTACTGTCCAAAGAAAATAGCATATTTACTGGTCAAAAAATGCTTATGAGAAAACCAATTTCGTCAGTAAACAAAATGTCATGGTGGATCAAACAGCGGTCCCATCAGTGACGACAGCACAGCAACCTGTTTTCCAGACACCTCCTGCCTTAATTGGGAGAGTCTGACTTGGCTTATGGCCCCCACTGCAACAAACATGTAATAAGGTATTGAGATGAGGCTCATGACCAATTTGTTGTTATTGTCTAATCTCACTGTTTTTAAGGAAGGAAGGTATTCAACAGATCAACTGTTACTATTTAACCACAGGAAAGGAAACAGACAGGACTATCTCTTCCTGAATTTTTTTTTTTACCAACGTTTATATGTAAATGAAATGTGTTTCTCAAAGAAACTTACTTTTAAAGATTTTAAAGGAAAGTAAAGGAATGAAGAAAACAACACTGTATTTCAGCTTCTGTGAAAGGCTAGTTTCTTTAGAGAAGCTGAAATTAGTAAAATGACAATGCCAACTCGGTAGCTAAGAATAAGGCTTCTTGGAAGCCAGATGGCCTGTGAGTTTGGTTTCTCTGGCTTCTACTTCCACATAGAATAACTTCAAATAGTCCGCCTTCTAAAAGTTCATTTACAAATCAGCAGTTTAAAACTCAGAATGCATTTCATCACAGAAATGATATTTGAATGGTACCTGGTTTCCCAAAACGAAAGAGTTAAACAAAATTCACTAGTATAATGAGAAAAGAGAGAAAGGGTAAAGGAAAACTAAAATTTAATGAGAAAGCCCAGTCACCAACCATGCTATGCATCAAGTTTAGAATGGAAACTCAAGGTTTAAATAGGAAAAACCAAGTGGTGGTCTATCGTTGAGCAAGCGCTTCTTTTAGTTGTCACTTGAGTGGCTCCAGAGAAAATAATTAAGTTTTCAGCTACATTGGCTGGGAGTCTGAATTTCTTAGACCCAATGAATTATGCACTATAATGAACTCTGTAAATGAAATGAAACCAGGCTCTGCTGGCCTAGCAAATTTGGGCAATGAACATATTTCTCACGGGCTCTTAGCAATAAATCTGAAATTAAACTAATCACATAATTAAAGGGACAGTCTAGATGAAATACAGAAATATACAAAATTTCTCCCCATAAACCAACAGGTTCTTGATGGAAGTGCATCATCAGAAAAGGAAGATTATCCAAAGGCACTTTCAAAAATGAACCAATCACACTTTGTAACAGGTGAGATACAGGCCACTTTTTTTTTTTTTTGAAAGCCATGATTCCTTTCCCAGAGGTCCAAGGAATTTTCAAATAAAAATTTGAATGTAAATATTAATTGCAATATACTAAAAACAAAACCAAGAAAACATATATTAAAACTAACTTCAGGCCAGGTGCAGTGGCTCATGCCTATAATCTTAGCACTCTGGGAGGCCAAGGCAGGCAGGAAGATTGCTTCAGGTTAGGAGTTTGAGACCAGCCTGAGCAAGGGTGAGACCCTGTCCCTACTGAAAATAGAAAAAATTTAGCCTGGCATGGTTGCGCATGCCTGTAGTCTTAGCTATTCGGCAGGCTGAGGCAGCAGGAGTTTGAGGTTGCTGTGAGCTAGACCGAAGCCACAAGCAGTCTAGCCCAGGCAACAGAGTGACTGTCTCCAAAAAAAAAAATTTTGAAGTACATGAAGTCAGGAGAAAAGAAAACAGCAGGACAGGCTCTCCATGTTCCCCCCACTTCCATGTGTTCTGCACTCCACTTGCCCCTTCACACTTTTATCCCTAGGTTCCCTGAACCCTGTTCTCCCCTACTCTTGTGAAAGGTCTATCCACACCTATTTCAAAGTTAAAAAATATATATATTGGAAACTGGTACTAAAGATCTAGAGAGGGACTGTTAAGGTTATGTTTCTGGTTAAACAGGTGTGTTCAGTTTGTGAAAATAAAAGTTCAAAGATCTTTTAAAGTACCCAAAAATGTGTTTAAAGGACACAATGTTATTCTCCTTTCCCCAGAATTTAGACTGAATCGCAGGATCTGTATGAAAAACGGCCAATCCAACAACCCTGCTTTGTCGTTGATGGGAAAGGAGGCTGCTTGGCTGGTGGGTGGGAAGCGAGTCCCAATTAAGTTTGTGTTGTCCCTGCTGCTGGGAATGATGAACTCAACTGCAAAGCACAATCAAGACACACCACAGGACTGTCCCCCTCAAATATAACCACCTAACCAGGAGGCACTTGAGGATCTGCCATTTGTGACCTCGAGGTACAAAAATCGATATTACTTGCCAACAGAAACAAGGAAGACTTTACGCCTTGAGAATCTGCTGGTACAGCTTCTACAAACCTGATGGTTAGAAAAAGGGACACATTTGGTACAAGAGGGCTTCCAGAAGCAAACAGAATTCTTCGTTATATTTTCAAACTAGACATCAAAACCACAAGTGAATACTAGAAAATTCTTTACTTAAAAAAGTCCAGAATAACGTATATATGTCTAAGACAATGCTTATAACACAAATTCCCTAATTGTAAATTCATGCATACACTGCTCCAGTAATTCATTACAACAGTTAAGTACATTTCGCACATACAGAATGTTAACAATTAAGTACTGGAGGAGTACTCCACAGAGACCAGGAAAATCAAGGCCAAGAACACTTAAAACTCCTTGGACTCCTTTTATTTTCAGTCAACAAAGACGTCTGCTTCTGCCTGGTTAGGGGTGCTTTACCGACACACCAGAACCCATTCTGGCTTAAACCTAAACTCGTTCACAGATGGAAATGAGAAACACGGCACTAGAGAATGAAACCAATTTCTAACTCTAAGCTGAGGTACGCTGTAGGAAAAGATGGTGATCATGATGAATGAAATTTATTGTCGTGAAAACTTAAATCAACAACCAAAGCCGGCCGGG
>NW_012144300.1:4035922-4098487 GCF_000956105.1 Propithecus coquereli
GCTGGAAACTGCAGGCAAGAATCCCTGTCCACACTTTTGCTGGCTCCCAGCGAGTGCCCCTGCCGGTCACTGAGAATAGGGAACTTGGTTGTGGTAACTCCAAAACAGGCTGCAAATGCTCCATCACAACTGGTGGTGAAAAGCCTGCAGCTGAAAGGAAAGGGCCAGTACAGGGGGTGAAGCACATGGTGAAAACGTTGTTCAGCCTCTCCCCGCTGCACCACACAGAGCAGCCAGGATGCACCACAACCTTGCAAGAGATCGCGCCGCCTGCCAGCACTTGGACACCCAGGAAAAAACAGAATGCTCAGCTCCTGCCCGTAACCTTAGAAAGCAGATACCAATAAATTAGCCAGGGCTACTGCGTTCTCCCTGGACGCAGGGCAGAAATCCTTGAGAGCCACAGAACAGTCTATTGGGTGGATTTTAAAGCCTACAAGGAAACGTTCAATAAATATTTGTTGATTGATTCTTTTTTAAGAGATGATTAAAGGGTTAGAGGGGGGAAAGGCCACAGTACAAAGGTCAAAAGTAAAGCATCACTCATCTAGGCATGGGAGTCTGTGAAGGGTCCTTTGATGACGGTCCGGCTGCTGCAGAGAGGGCTGTAGCCATGAGCTGGCTTCTGCCTGGCGTGTGAGGACTGACGGACTGGGAGAGACTGCCAGATGAGGCATTAGGGTCCTCTTGAAAAATGAATAAATTATCACCTCTCTGGGTTTTACCAAAAAATGGTTAATCTACTCAGATTATACTGGAGGGTCAGCAAACTATGCCCATTCTCTCCCACCAACTCCAGGAGGGGAGAAAGAGGCTGGAAGACTTCAGCTAGGCAGCACAAAGGCAGATGATCTCCAGGCCCCTGTGCCAACGCTGGTTTTATCAGGGGGAGTAACCATTACCACCTGCGCTTACTCTAGGACTATTTGCCTCACTTGACGTTTATTACCTCCTTAGATCCTCACAGCAACCCAATCAGGGAAGAGACTGTGATCATCGCTCAGTTGAAGAAACTGAGGCACAGAGAACACAAGCAACTTGCCCAGAGTCATACAGCTTAAACATAGTATTGTCATTGTTGTTGAGGTTTGAACAGAGTGCTCTTAAGCACTAAATTATGTCCTGGGTTTATAGCATGGGTTTCAGGATTACTTGTTGCTAAATTTACAGCCAGGATTCAACGCAGGTGAACTAAAAAGAAGGCACCTAACACTTAACAGTGCAAACAGTAACTTCTGCATCTGAAATAACATTGTCAAACGGTATCTGACATGGTAACGTACTATTTTACCACTTGCCCTTGTCAAATGGTGTTTCAGAAAACTTCTATTCCCTTCGATTACTAACCATGTTCAACTAGCTCGCTTTGTTTAATGGTGATTGAGTTTGGGTTTTTTCCTGGGAATAGGATTCAAAATATTCTCAAATAATAGTAATCACATAATAACAAAATATGGGCAACTTTTCTCACATTACGTCTTATTTGGCCAAAGGAGTGAAAGGAATTTTAAATAATGCTCCCAATAAAGTAAAAGCAAGCAATCTAACAAAAATGTTGGATTTTAGAGAATCAAGCCATAAAGCTAAAAAATATCCCAAAGGAATGAGGAAAGGCCTGTGGCAGTAGCAACAACTGAGCCCCAGGAGTCAGGTGGCCAAGGGCCAGCCTGGCTCCCGCACACACTGCTTACTCAGCGTTACTGCCTGCAGCCCTGCTACACACGGGCTCACTTGAAATGCAGACTCTTGGGCCCAACCTCAAATATACTGAGCCAGAATAGGCAACATTTGATCAAGACTCCCACCAAGTTGGGCAACAGTTCACTGAGATTCCTGTGCGTGTTCAAGTTTGAGGCGTGCTGCCTGTGGGATGTACGCCTTAAGACGTGATCATACCTTCTACGAGAAAGCAAGTGGAGGTAGGGAGGTAAAGGAACCAAATGCTACTAGCTTGTCACAGAAAGACCAAAATTTCTATAGCTTACCTTTATAATTATAAATCAGAATTACCATTTTAATATAACTCCTCTTATAACTTCAAATTTATTAAAAATCCTTTGTAGTTTAACTTCACACCCATTGCCCATGTTGAAAAATAACCACCAAATATCCTGATCATAATAAATGTACATTAAACGATGTTATGTTACCCTTTGCCCTGAAACTGGCCGTCCTAGGAAATGGGCAGCCCTGTCTTGGATATGTAAGAAATTCTCGACCGGGTGTGGTGGCTCACGCCTATAATCCTAGCACTCTGGGAGGGCGAGGCGGGAGGATCATTTGAGCTCAGGAGTTCGAGAGCAGCCTGAGCAAGAGCGAGACTCCGTCTCTACTCAAAAATAGAAAGAAATTACTTGGACAGCTAAAAATATATAGAAAAAATTAGCCGGGCACGGTGGCGCATGCCTGTAGTCCCAGCTACTCGACAGGCTGAGGCAGGAGGATCGCTTGAGCCCAGGAGTTTGAGGTTGCTGTGAGCTAGGCTGACGCCATGGCACTCTAGCCCTGGAAGAGGAGGGGAGGAGGGGAGACGGGAGAGGGGAGAGGGGAGGGGAGGAGAGGGGAGAGGAGAGGGGAGGGGAGGGGAAGAAAGGAAGAAAGAAAGAAATTCTCGCCAACTAAAACACAGAAATCAACAAAGCTAGAAAAATAAGAAAATATAGTAAAGAAATATCAAGTACAGTCACCACAATCAATACAAAGCATACACATTAACCATCCTGACTGTCATCAACACAAAAACGGGACTTATGCCATTAGGTATTTAGCTACTAAACCAGCAGTGAAACATCACTCTTAAAGTAACACATTTGTAGTCATTGTAAAATGAAGGATTTGGAGATGATGAATCATCTTTCACAAAGAAAGATCAAAAGGCATTGCCTTCCTTCCCCTCCCATGTGTCCAAGGAGCTATAAGCCATTTTCTTTCCCTTCACAGATATTCTTTTCCAAAAGTTACCAGTGACCAAAAACACACACCAATGCTCAATTCACCAACATTGATAATTAGTATTAACCGGAAATCTTCCTGCTCCAGAAAAATAAGCTGCTCTCTTTCCTTATTAGAACCCACATCACTAAACCAGACATTTCCTTCTCAAGCTAATAATAACATATGTTCATCAACACACTGAGAGGGCTGCCCCACTTCCTGATTTGACTATAATGCTCAAGCATCCACATGATTTCCCTTATGTTTCAAATATGCAGGACAACTACAGCTTTTCATTCATTCTTCCTATCAAACCCCTGTGGGGAAGAGAACAGACTCATCCCACAGAAACTACTTTCAAGGACTTACAGACTGTAGTTAATTCCAGAAAAGAAATAAAATTTGGCTAATGATACCCATTTATTGTTATACTCATATAGTGGGAGATGGATTGCAATTATTCATTAGTGTAATTTAGCCTCCCATAGTCAATTAGCATCACTTCCAGTCACTCAGATGAAATTTGGGTGAAAGGGATAGAAAAAAATAAAGGTATAAACGAGACTCGGTAAACATCTAAGGAACACACCGATGACTGATTTCAAGCAAAAATGTCTAAAACTCATGACAGAAAGTGAAATGCCCATGATTAATATGGTGTCACTTCTGAATGCATTAAAAGTTCACCTAATACTCTCACCAGTCTCTGAAAAAAGAAAAATTTTTTAAAGTAGAAAAGAGCTCAAGCTGCAATTTGCTAACTCAGGTCACACCCTATCATTTTGTAGCTTCTCTTCTTTATGTAGCCACCACTGTTCCTTTGGAATTTTTAAGAGCTGGTATTTGAGTAATTATAGCCATTTCAGAAATAGTTACTGAAAACCCAGTTACCTATGCACTGCTTTAAACCTCTGCCTTTGAGTCTTCAGTATGGAATCTTACACATAGTTCATTTATTGTCCATAATCTTCTCACCCCAGTATACTTTGCTTCCTGGCTACCAATATTCACTCATTAAACAGTTACCTACTGACACACGATTGGTAACTATCTCTGATAGAATCTCGGTAACCCTAACCTTTCTTTAAAAACTGTTTCCAATCAACAATGCAATCTTTGTGCAACACCACTGTCCACGTGGTTACCGGATCCTTTAACATCCCTAAGAATCATGGATAAAGGAGGGAACTACCAGCCCCCTCTCTCTACCACCCTTGCATACATACACACACACATATATACATACAGGAGCACATGCAGCAACAGTGACAACATGGGAGCACTTGGTCTTTGCAAACAGGCTCTACCATCCAGTAATTGGCTCATAAATTTCACTCATAACTTGAAACAGAGAGGGTGCAAAATGAGCAATCTGTAATTTTAAATGTTGTCATTACTCTCCTGGCTGCAAGCAGTTAAAGAAGGCCTCGCAATGAATTACGGGTATAATGTATTATTCTGAATGGGCTCAGAACAAGCACAGTATCTCAGGAAGCTGGACATGACAGGGGAAGGTTTCTAGGCCCAGATGCTTCCATGGAATGGAGCTTAAATGTCACACATCCAATTGCAGTGGAATGACCCTTTCTACTCCCAGGCCCTTCCCTCTTCCCTAATCACACCTTTAAGGTGGAGAGATTGAACACATGTATTACTATGCACCTTTCCCTAAAATAGGTCAAATCAGGCTTTGTTTACTAGCCTTTAATCAGAGTCTCTTAAATGCTTATTAGAGAAAAGGTATGGCAGTCAAATAATTAAAAACAGGACAGAACACCTAACCGGCACTGCTGAAAGTTTTTCCAGCAGCTCTCAGCCTGCACATTATTAACAGTTCCACACTATCCGAACCCCCAAAGCATGGGATAGAGAAGCACACTCTGGAATCAGTGATGTATTCTTACAAACACTGGACCAATTAAAAATCACATTTCAAGCATATCTGGGATACCATGTTGGTCACTCACAGAAGATGGAGACATCAGAACCTTGAGGGCTGAGGGGAAACAGAAGCCCACATCCACAGGGCCTGAGACCCTGGCATTGGCCAAACAGGACCCCTATTCTCTTAAGGGACTACCCCCCACCATTCGCTTAAGGCAAAGTAGTTGAGAGGAGATGAAGTGATCATCCTTAAGGCAAGTAGACCTAACTACTAGAAACAATGATTCAACAGTAAGTATTCATTCACCCACACTCACGCTCACCACTCTGAAGTGAGGAAACA
Source organism: Propithecus coquereli (assembly GCF_000956105.1). NCBI lineage: Eukaryota > Metazoa > Chordata > Mammalia > Primates > Indriidae > Propithecus > Propithecus coquereli. Next base: position 4,041,084 of record NW_012144300.1, read on the forward strand.
GACAGATGTTGCCTCAATAACTTCCGGCCACATGAGGATTGCTCTGGGAACTGCAGCAGGACCATGTGCATGGCCCTCAAGCTCTGGTGCAGTGGAGAAAGGGAACTGAGACATGACCGCAGGTTTCAGCAGACCTAGGTTACCATCCTCTTGTTTCCCAGTACAGGCCTAACCGAGCAGGAAACCAGCAGCTCTCAGTGAAGGCCAACGTAGGTTCAAAGTTCAACTCTACCTTCTCCAAACTTTAAATTCCTTCCTATAGAAAAAAGGTCGAGGCCGGGCACAGTGGCTCACGCCTGTAATCCTAGCACTCTGGGAGGCTGAGGCGGGAGGGCTGTTTGAGCTCAGGAGCTCGAGCTCAGCCTGAGCAAGAGCAAGAGCAAGACCACGTCTCTACTAAAAATAGAAAGAAATTAGCTGGACAACTAAAAACATACAGAAAAAATAAGCCTGGCAGGGTGGCACATGCCTGTAGTCCCAGTTACTGGGGAGGCTGAGGCAGGAGGATCACTTGAGCCCAGGAGTTTGCTGTGAGGTACGCTGACGCCACAGCACTCTAGCCCAAGCAACAGAGTAAGAAAAAAAGAAAAAACAAAAAAGGTTGACACCCACTTCTGAGAGCTGATGGGAGGGCTTAATAAAATAAAGCACGAGAATCCCTGGGGAAAAGCTGGGGCTCAACAAATGTCTGGGTTCCCTCCAAAATTGCCTGACCTCCTTGCCATGCAGACCGGGAAGTCACGACCCCATGCAGGGAGCAATGCCATCCCTTCTAGTGCCAAGCACACCTCTGCTGTACAGACACCCAGAATTTAAAGATTACAAGTTACCCTACTGACGCCCTCATCTTCATAAATTAGTTGTTGGTAGCAGGAACACGATTAGAACAGTCAATGCCCTTTAAACTACTTCTGTCTTTCCCAAATGGGATTCCAAAAAACCCTAAGGTCCAAGAGGTAGTATTTAAAATTCGGGCTCACTGGTCAACTGAATTTGAGAAATGTTGGGTATCGCCAGGTTTCTTTCCTTCTCGTGTGGTCACGTACAGCATGATTCTCTAAGAGTCCTAGTACCCCGAAATTATATGACCACCAAAGTATTCTCTCCACTCTCCCCCCCAAAATAATATATTTCTCATAATACATTTGAAGATATCCCACACTACCTTTTCTCATTCAATTTTGTTGGTGGTTTGATTTGGGTGTTAGTACTGAGGGGAGGGAATGTTTTTGTAAGTAAAACATGAATAAATGTTCTCTTTAAAAAATGTAAACTATACTGAGTGTGGAGGATAAAATTATGAAAGTTTATTTTCACCAGCTAAGGGAAACTGGAAAAGGCAATTATCCTAATCCTTTGAGGTTTCAATTGTACAAATAACAGAAAGTTAACAAAACGTAAGTGAGGAAAACTAATGGAATTTCAAGTTCTCATCATAGTGGTGAGCTCTTGGGAACCTTAGCAGAGCTATGATTCCATTACAAATTGTTTAACAAAAACTAGTAGTCACCTCTCAGGAAAATATTTTGTTCTCTTTTTACTATCAATGAAGATTTTCTAAGCATAGAGAGAAAAATCCTGAGAAGATACCTAATAAAGCAAATTAACAAACTGGGAAAAATGACTTTGATTACATTCTGATTTCCTGTGACCATATATCAAGAAAAAGTTGCATAAACTCCCCAAAATGCCTTGGTTACCAAGTTTCTGCTAAAGAGTTCTTGAGAAGAGTTCTTTAAGGAACAGGTATTACACTGTAAATGTGATTCAATTGCCTCAGATCTATTTGTGCACCAATTTGGGTTAATGTAAGACAGCATTATTAGAATGTAGTATTTTCATTATTGGGCGGTGTTAAGGGACCCCCCCCCAAAAAAAAAAAAAGACCAAGAATGTTGTATTTTCCCAGTCTTTTTTTTGCTGCTGTTGTTCTACTTTCTGGATATTCTGTACCACTTGTTAATTTTCAAAAACAAAAATATTAACAGGTTATATCTGTAGAGAAAATATGGGACTCACTAATCTAACACTTGCTTGCTTCCATTCTCCTGCTAACTCTGACAGGAGTGTTATATGAAAAGGAGTCTGAAACAGATTCGAAGAGGGCTAGGATCTGCTACAGACCCTACAGAAAAAGGAAATGATGACGTGAACTTACCAAGCCCAGCGAGTAGGGGCCAGATTATCATTAATAAGACTTGTGTATGGGGAAGGAGAGTCTGCGAAAAGACTGTGACTTACAAAGGCATCAGCAACCCAGGCAGGGTGGCTCACACCTGTGATCGCAGCAGTTGGAAAAGCTGAGGCGGAAGGATCGCTTGACACCAGTTCAAGACCAGCCTGAGCAACATAGTGAGAGCCTGTCACTTTTTTAAAAAATCTTTATAATGTATGTACATCAGCCAAATAAATTTTTTAAATTAATTTCTTCTTAAAAAGCATCAGCAGATAAAGAGTAGATGAATAACATTTGGAAAAAAATTCTAAAAACATCTGGTTGCCACAACAACACCTACAGAGGTGCTTTAGGTGACAGGCTGGAGGACTTCTGAGATTCACCACAGTTACTCAAACTGGAAGTGGACACTTGAAGGGTGGAGATGGTCAGAGGATGTGAGCAGGAAGCCAAGACATGGCCACAAGGCCAACCAAGGGGTGCTATGAATACTGTGGTGGAAACCAAAATGGAAAATTAAATGTAAGAAACAAAACCTTTTACAAAAGTATCAAAAACCATAAACATGATCAAGATTTGCAAGGGCTGGGAACAGAAAGGATGAACCTCCAACATCTTGATGTGTCAAATAGCGAGGAAGTGCTCAGAGGATGATGGGGACATGTTACAGGGACACAGGTGGCAGCTTAAAGGGGTCCCAATACTACCATCCTGGCAACTGTACTATGGTTTTAGAAAAAAATATCCTTAATTTTAGGAAATACACACTGAAGTGTTTGGGGATAGAGGGGCATTATGTCTGCAACTTATTCTGAAATGATTCAGAACTATAAAAATTAGGAGAGTTACGGGGAGTGGAAGACAGGGAGAGAGAGAATACAGTCACACAAATAGGATAGGGTTAATATTTGGGAAATTCTTTATACTATTCTTATAAGTTTTCATTTTTAAAAAAATCAGTTGTAACACATCACAAACTAAGAACCAAAAAAAGTATTAAGGAAGAAAAAGATGCCAAGAGGCGCTCTGAGAGATGCTGAGACTACAGTGTTACTGCTATATTGATCTGCTGCTGCTGTCTTCTCTGGCAAAAACCTTCAAATACTCCCAAAATGATCCCATTAGAATGCATGCTACAAATGCCCAACTGCAGTTAACTTATGTCGGGAATTATGCCAAAAATAATTTTAAAATAACATTTACTTCAAACAAGTAAAAATGTTACTGACAAAGAAAGGCATTGGGGTTTTGTTTGTTTGGTAAGTTGTTTAAAAAGACAAATGGAAACTTCTCTTTTTGGATTGAAAAGAGGCAAGATCAGAAAATGAAGGAGGTTGAAAAAAATATCAAAATACTTCTGTGCACAATGGTCTAGCCTCACAAAATGGCCTGAAAGATGTGGTCCTTCTCTTGTACATTTATGTGAGGCACAAAATGTTTTTTAAATATAAAATGCTAAGCAGCCGAGTTGTTTTTCAGTAATGAAATACACATTTCTTAAACCATTCTTGATCATACAGCAATCTCCTTCCAATCATGTCTTCCAGCAATGCACATGATATTATTTCCATTACATAACAGAGCAGCTATACCACTGGTGAACAAGACAAGCTAAGAAAATCAAACTGCATGTCTCTGGTATCCAATGGTTAATAGCTATGTGGATAAAAAATCATTTTTTCACCTGAAATGGCCCTAAAATGCTTTGCTTCTTCAAATCTTACTACCTATACAAATGAACACCATAAATGACACATCTGGTCACACCCATGGTCCACATAAAGCAAAGAGATGGTTCTACACCAAGGAGAGTTTACAAAAGACCACAGTAGGCAAGTTCTACTTACCCGTTATGGAGCTCTCAGGTTATCTAAATCCCTGAATTGGGATTTATACGTTTTCTCTTTGAAGAAATTATATTGTTAAGCCACCAAAAAAGAAAAGGTTCTCTCAATTCATAACACTCTCCCAAAACAGCTTCTGTTCCAGGATCCTCACTCTGTCTCAAGCTCCCAGATGTCTCCCAGTTGACAAAGTCCTGCCCCTGTATCTCTATTAGCAAAAGCCAGACTGCGGTCCTCACACTGAAGCCAAATCTCGTTAGGGATGTGCACCACTGCAGCTTAAAAATCTTCATTTGTACCATTCACTGGTTCTTGATTCCCGGTGGGAACAAGTTCTACTTCTCCAGCCTCATTGCCCCACCCCCACTCCAGCAAATGCACATGCTGGTGCACACAAGCAAACACAACACGCTGCTCCGGGGCCTGTGCTTTCACTCGTCGCTCCCCTCTAACTGCAACGTTTTGGCCCTGCTTCTTCAACCTTGCAACAGCCTTTTAATTTCTACTCATTCTTTAAACTCTAATTTCTACTCATTCTTTACAACAAAGGGCCTTCCCTCTAGAAAGCCCGCCCTGATCCACCCCTAAAGTGGTCAGACGCCCCCTTCCTGGATCCTTCCCTAATGGCCTGTGAATATCGCAGCTGTTGCCTATTACTGGGAGAAGTCTGAGACTGCCGCGAACTGCATCTTGGTATCAGAGCCACCAAGAAAAACAACACAGTCAAGCACTGGATGGAACAATGCTTTACACAGAGAAGAGACAGCACACGATTAACTTTGGGAACAGGCACTGGAGCTCCATGGCCATCAGGTCCCTCCTGGCAGGACCACTAGCCTGCATGCCACCATCTCACGCTGCAACAGGAACACCCTGGTCCCTCCCCCCGGGGGACAGATAAAGCAGAAGAGTTGGCCAGATGCCATGACACACACACACACTTCAGTGAAACAAAGGAGTACACACTGATTCTGAAACAGGGAGAGAGATTCCCACAAGGTGAGAAGTCCAGCACAAGCCATAAGGACTATATCTCCTGGTAAGGAAGTATCTGTGACCAAGACCCATTCTTACAGTATATCAAGAGGGGTCAAGATTGCAGCATGAGACCACCTTATATTAACCATGGGTCTGTGTACCTATCTCCCCTGCTACAGACAATCTTACTGGGAAATACTAAGAATTCAATACTTACTAAATAAATAAAAACATATTTAACAAGACCTTATCAAAAACATATACAAGATTTGTTTAAAAGCCCTGCCCACTAATTCCTTTATTTACAGACATTTGTCCCCTTTCAAGAACTAAAGCTCTGGCCGGGCGCGGTGGCTAACGCCTGTAATCCTAGCACTCTGGGAGGCCAAGGCAGGTGGATCGTTTGAGCTCAGGAGTTTGAAACCAGCCTGAGCAAGAGCTAGATCCTGTCTCTACTAAAAATAGAAAGAAAGTAACTGGACAATTAAAAATATATAGAAAAAATTAGCCGGGCATGGTGGCGCAAGTCTGTAGTCCCAGCTACTCAGGAGGCTGAGGCAGGAGGATCGCTTGAGCCCAGGAGTTGGAGGTTGCTGTGAGCTAGGCTGACGCCATGGCACTCTAGCCCGGGCAACAGAGTGCGACCTTGTCTTGGGGCGGGGGGGGGAACTAAAGTTCTTCAAAAAGGAATTTCTAAAATAATTTTAAGTAGAAAAGTTTTACAAGCATCAACAGGTATGACAATTTAATTTAAAAAAAGGAAAAAGGGTTATCCTTTGAAATGTGACTAAACTACCATGAATTCATAATGCATGAATTTGAAAGTCAGCTACTTTTAGAGATCAGCTCTGGCTCTGTAGGAAAAAAAAATGCCAGCAGACCTAAATCTAACCACGAATCACCAATCATGAAAGTTAATGACACTTTGGCACACTCTAAGCTAGGGACCCTCCTGGTGAGCTAAGTAGGTTCAGGGGCATGAAAGACACCAACCAGGCCCTGGAAGGGAAAGACATCTCCTAGACCTTCACTTATTTCAAAATCGTATGCATTTGGGCATATAAATAAGGAATTAATAAGCCTACAGCTAACAGTGTAACTTTGATTTAACTGGTCCGTTTCTTAGATTATTTTAGGATACACAGCTTTCAAAAATCAAACTGTTTTTCAAAGCTTGAAAATGACAAATGGCAGCCCTAAGCTAAAAGAACTCAAGAGAGTATTTTTTTGTATCTGCCATTACACATGAAAATCTTTCTAAAACGGTGTCCTGCTTTGAACTTTTTTTTTTTTCCAGACAGAGTCTCACTCTTTTTGCCCAGGCTAGAGTGAGTGCATCAGCCTAGCTCACAGCAACCTCACACGCCTGGGCTCAAGCAATCCTTCTGCCTCAGCCTCCAGAGTAGCTGGGACTACAGGCACGCGCCACCATGCCCGGCTTATTTTTTCTATATATTTTTAGTTGTCCAATTAATTTCTTTCTATTTTTAGTAGAGACGGGGTCTCGCTCTTGCTCAGGCTGGTTTCAAACTCCTGAGCTCAAACAATCCGCCTGCCTCGGCCTCCCATGAACTTTATTATAACTTCATCTTCCAGTGGCTCTGGTTTCACAGTTTTCCCATATATGAATGAATGTTACAGTGGTCTCTGGAGTGCTCTATGAGCCTCACTGGGTAGCAGCACTATTACGTTCTGGTGAATCATTTTGCCAAAATACAACAAGAGGCTTAAGATGTCTATTCCCATTGACGAGGTATTCCATATTTGATGCGCCATCCTAAGAACACACAGTAAGTTTAATACACAGAAGATGGCCACAGTTAGGAGGAGTAATCAAAATTCAAAACAACTCAAAATCTTTAAAGGCTGTGCAATCAATGGTTAAAGAAAACTGCAACTGTACATTCAAAAATTATATAGCTGTTAAAACTGCTATTATGAAAAACAAAAAGGCACACAAAAAACAAATACAGAAATAAGCTAAATCCCAAAGGGTTTGCAAATTGATGGAATACACCTAAGATATGCCCATCATGAAAGCCTAAAGTAAAGGAGTTTGTTTGAGAAAAGATGGCAATGCGGGGAGGGCTTTAAAAATATTATGGACAATATGTAATAACATAATAAATGCTTATGATAATGTCCAGTTTTAAAACCAGAAAACTAGGCTGGGTGTGGTGGCTCACACCGGTATTCCTAGCACTCTGGGAGACCAAGGTGGGAGGATCGCTGGAGCTCAGGAGATTGAGACCCGTCTCTGCCAAAAACAGAAAAATTAGCCGGGAGTGGTGGCACGTGCCTGTAGTCCCACCTACTCAAGAGGCCGAGGAAGGAGGATCGCCTGAGTCCAGGAATTTGAGTTTGCAGTGAGCTATGATGACACCACTACACTCTAGCCAGGGTGACAGAGCCAGACTCTGTCTCCAAAAAAAAGTGGGAGTGGGATGAAAAAGGAAAAACAAAATAGTATATACAGTAGGATTACAAAAATATTTGCACGGAGAGAAAGAACAGCTATAAAAAAAATTATAGCAAAATGTTTACAACAGTTTGTAGGGTACTGGAACTAGGGATTAACTTCTTTTCTGCCTTTCTGTGGTTTCTGTGTTACTACTTGAGAAAAAACATTACTTTAGAATATGCATGTGGCCACTGTGCAGAATGGTGTCCCACCACTATTGACCTGGAACGTCTGTCTGCCTGCTCAGTACACTGCTCCTGACCATGATGATTCTGGTGTCACAGGCTCTCTCTCAGCTGCATCCCCTCACTGGGGGGTCAATGCTCCTCCTCTAGTCCAAGAAACTCCCCTTCCTCATTTAAGTGCTGCTAAGTCTGATACAGCCTGCAAAACCAGACCAGTTAGGTCCCGTAGAACTGTAGGGGGAAACAGATTGTGCCTGTAACACCTTCAGTACAGCAAGCTATACCACGTGTGAAAAGTAAGGGAGGGTTTGGGGGTAACAGAATCAAAACTTCAGGAAGATGAATAAAGGAAAATGTTTAACCTAAGAGAAGACAAACACTTTAACCAAGATGGTTTGCAGCAACTATACATGCTTCATCTCATGTGAATTTTTAAAGTATTTTTAAACCCATCCAAAAACATTCACTAACTCTGCATCACATGAGCTTGATTCTGGCTTAACACTACAAATCACTTACAGAAAGCAGTTAAGACTGACAATTCTAAAGTTGACAAGAATATGGAGCAGTTGAACACTCAGAGTTGCAAAATGGTGCAAGTATGTTGGAGAAGTGTGGCGGTTTCTTACAAAGTTAAACACAGACTTTGTATGACCCAACAATTACACACCTAAGTATTTACCCGGGAGGAAGGAAAACCTGTGACTACAAATAGCCTTGAACACAAATGTTTATAGCAACTAACACCCCAAAACTGGAAACAACCTAAAGTCCATCACTCAGCACATAAACAAATTGCAGTATGTCCATACAGTGGAATATTATTTGGAATTAACTACTGATACATGTAACAACATGAATGAATCTGAAAACATTATGCTGAAAAGAATAGGCAATATTTTATCTATAGTGATAAACATACTGTAGTGATAAGTATCAAAACAATGGCTAGGGAGAGAGAAGTGAACAGCATGTGAGGAAATACTTTTAGAGTAACGAAAATACTCTCTTTCAATTGGGGGTGGTGGTTATAAGGGGATATATAATAGGCAAAACTCAAAAGATCTGTATACTTGAAATGGGTGCATTTGACTATATGTAAATTATGCAGCAATAGGAGTACACTAATTTGGCTATTAGCAAAATTTAAGAATGTTCTCCCTCCTCCTTTCTGTGAAGAAAGGTGGTTCGAAGGCTTATAGATTCATCCGTTTTGCCCCCAACTGATGCAATGCACAGCTTCCTGTCCCAATGAAATCAGGTTTTTTAATGACTTAAAGAGTAGATAAGACTCGCTTTATAATAACAAAATAATATTTCCTATCTGCCTCCCAAACACAAAGAGTCACACCAGACTGCTGACAGTACTCTGAATACAACATTCATAACTTACTCTTCCTTATTCTTCCAGCTCAACTTAATCTTTCCCTTGGACTCACCCTTCTGGTGAAGGAAATCACAATGACTTCTTAGACTGGGCACAGTGGCTCACACCTGTAATCCCAACACTTTGGGAGGCAGGAGGATCACTTGAGGCCAGGAATTCAAGACCAGCCTGGGCAATGTAGCAACACTCCATCATTTAGCTAGGTGTGGTGGTGTACCCCTGTAGTACCACCTACTGGGGAAGCTGAGGCAGAAGGATCACGTGAGCCTAAGAGTTGAAGGTTACAGTGAGCCATGATTACACTACTGCACTCTCAGCCTGGGTAACAGAGTGAGACCCTGTCTCAAAAAAAAAAAAACTTAAAGGCCCAGCTCAACTGCCACCTTATGGACCTATGAAATTAACTATTAACTGAGTTTCACCAACCCCAGTCAGGATCATTTATTTCTCTGGGCAACCAATTATTCCCCAACAGAACTGTCCCAGGTGGTAACATCAATCCTCCATCCATGGCTTGGACAATCACCCCTGCTCCATGCCCCCAGTCCCTCAATCTGAAGCTATCAACTAATACAAGCTCAACTGCTCCAAAATGAGGAAAGCTGACTGACTAATAATGACATATCTCCGGCTTGGGTCCCAGGACTGTGGGGTACTTTTCCTTTCCTCCTTTCTAGCTGCTTTAAGGGTCCGCCTTTATCTTCTTAACCCCTCTAGAAGGCAAAATCCAAATGTGATTCACTTTTGTAACCCCACAGAGCTTGGTTCATGTGCTACAATAAGTTCTCTTTTAACTGCAGAGGGAAGGAAAAGACTTTAAAAGAAGCTGGAAGAGGCTTTGGAGGGCACCCCCTCATTTGTAGAAATGAGGAAGCTGCAGTCTGAATAAGATACACATTCATACATTTGATAGACACTGAGCACCTACTATGTGCCACTCACTGCGACGCAGACGGACTAAAGCCGTATAACATGTGAGCATACACGTTAATATAACAGATAACATAAAGTCCCACCCTCGTGGATCTTACACTCCACAAGAAAGGATTCAGACAAACAAGTAACATCATGTATTCTTTCTTGGCTACTATTCTACTTCAATGTACTCACCATACCTGCAATGTGCCTTCCACATGGCCCTGGTGGTAATTCCTTGAGACTGTCACACCTTCTGAGCTTTTCTCACATGGTTTGTTCCCTCTGCCTAAACTGCTACCTGTGTCACCCAAGATACAAGTATTAAGAAATGCCTGTAATACTGTGCTAGGTATTGGGCGATCAACAGTAAATGGGGCAGAAACAGTCACTGCACCCCCAAAGCTCTCAGAGTCATAGAGCTCACATGAGAAAGCAGATATTATACAAATCATTTAATAAATGTCCATGATTCAAAGTGCTGCAAGTGAATAGAGGGTCCAACTATGGGCATGTTTAACATGGGCTCCTAACTTGGAAAGGCCTCCTTGAGGAAATGACACTGACGCTGAAGCATGAAGGTCACTGTAAGACTCCCCGAGAATGGCACGATAGACGGTGTTCCAGGGAGCAAAGGGAGCAACTGCAGGAAGAGGAAAGGAGATTCTCAGGAGTACTCAATTCTGTAAATCCGGATGAGGAAAGTCACACTTTCTTTCACTCATCTCTTATTGAAATAGCATTCCCTAATACTACGAATGTAGGCCATAAACCAGATATACAAGTAACTGTGAGTTTGGTATCAATAAAAAATTGCAAATACTCTTAATACTGCATCATAGTGGTTGCAGATATCTTCAAATATCTTCAAAGCTTTGAAATTACAATAATTGGACCCAACATCAGGACTGTTATTCAATCGGGCACAAAGAAGCATATATTAGCATATCACAAATTTGCTCTTTAATATTTTGATGGCTATACTTCAGTGAAATCTTTTGTAATCCTGGGTATTCTACTTATAGCATTTGGAAACATTCTAAGAAGGCGTCAACAGATTTTATCAGATTGCAAAAAAGTTAAGCACCTTTGGGAAGAAGTAAATGACATGCAGTTTGAAGCAGAGAACAAGAAAAAGAAAGGCTCAAGGTTTTTTGTTTTGTTGGTTTGGGGAGGACGAGGAGGAAGGTAGAGTCCACAGGGCCTGGCAAGCCCTAGCCAGAATGTTGACATTTAAGACCCAGGGGAGGCCCCTGGAGGTTTTAAGGAGTAGCATGATTATTTTCATTGCTATCTGGAAAATGGAAGGATGTCAAAAAAGGGGACAGGTGGCAAGGCTAAGGGGGGTCTTGGGGAAAGGAGCTCAGTGGCTCGTGCGTCCCAACATGAGGTTCTGTTGGCCTGGATTAGGAAGACAGCAAAACTGAAGCACTTTTAGAAATAGTGCAATTTCAACAGGAACACAGCACTGAAAGAAGAAACCTTAAACTTAGTATAACCAGGCCGGGCGCGGTGGCTCACACCTGTAATCCTAGCACTCTGGGAGGCCGAGGCGGGAGGATTGCTTGAGCTCAGGAGTTCGAGACCAGCCTGAGCAAGAGCGAGACCCCGTCTCTACTATAAATAGAAAGAAATTAGCCAAATAACTAAAAATAGAAAAAATCAGCCGGGCACGGTGGCGCATGCCTGTAGTCCCAGCTACTCGGGAGGCTTAGGCAGGAGGATCGCTTGAGCCCAGGAGTTTGAGGTTGCTGTGAGCTAGGCTGACACCACGGAGCTCTAGCCTGGGCAATACAGTGAGACTCTGTCTCAAAAAAAAAAAAAAAAAAACTTAGTATAACCAACATATAAAGACTAACCCTAACACTCAGTTATACTTCAGAAGTTGCAGGTTGCTGAGTCAACCAGTATAAATTTGCTGTTCTTTCATTAAGTAGGTTTTAATACATACATCTGATACATCATGTGTATTTTATGCCAGCAAAATTCATCTAAGAGATTCCAAAGGCTCTCCAAATTGTTTTATTGCAATACAAATTTCTTTTAAGGGGATGCATGGCCAGAAGTCACACTTCCTGTGTGCAACATGCAAGACTTAGATTTGCAAAGAGGCACACATTCCAGTCCGCGGAGGACACAAAGGTTAGAAACACAAGACATGGCCTTCTTTTCTAGAATTCTGTTATCCTCTAATCTCATTTACTAGGGAATGTGTTAGAGAACTGGAAAAGGTCTCTGAGGAATCAAAAGCAATTTCAAAGTCCATGTATGAAAGCAAGGACACCCTCTATCAGGAATTTTTTTTTAACCTTTACTTCACACCACAGTAATAGCCTGGTTAACTGATTTCCCATATTATAATTAATCGCATGATGAAAATATAAAGATACACTGACAGTGGTAAGTGGCAAGTGTCCAAAAAATCAGGAAAACCTCAAGTTAATGAAAAAGCACAAGTCAATGCAGTTGTTCTCAAATGTTTTTAAAGCAGTTGTAGCCTCTAAAAGAAACCTCGTGAGTGCGAAGTATGTACAATAGGTAAAAGCAACGAGCACTGACTGCAATCCAGGTGAGCAGCTCAGAGTCAATTCTCAGGGGGAAGCTACCAGACCCAACTAAAGCAGTTTTATTTAGTGGCAAACTCCTAGTTTCATCTCTTTGCTGCCTTTTGTCTGTAACACAATGGTATTAACACAAGAGGATGCTACCTTTTTATCATTCTTTTTTTGGTCCTTTCCTTTTAAGGATTATAAAACTCAAAAAGTTAATTTATCTAGACTTCTGTGTATTTAAGTGGACCTTGAATCCAGAAACTCTGGCACATAGGCCAGAGCTGTTTCCCTATACATCCATGGGACATATGAATACTTTATTTAAAACAGGATAACAATAAACATATCAACAAGCCTTTTGGTAATAAACCCTAAGGTGTCCATAATAGGAAGCTGATAGAAGAAATCATTTCTAGAAGGTTCCAGTGGGCTGAGGTTTCCTACCATTTTTGTGGATGATGTGAGAGTGCAGAAAGGATTGAGAAATTAGAGGATGGTGTTTAACTGGATGGGAACTAATAACCAGGGAAAAAATTTCTCGGAGAATTATTTTCACATCCTTGGGGCCAGAAAAGCATTCCTAAGCAAAGACATAAAACTCATAAAGCAAAACCAAATTGAACTACAGAAAAATTTAAAACTTCTATGAGAAAAGACACTATAAACATACTTAAAGGACAAAGGACTACGAGAAAATATTTGCAATATATTTAATAAATATCCAAAACATAAAGAGCTCTGATGAAAAAAAAAAACAGTAAGAAAAAGACAAACGACCCATTAAAAAATATATATGGATGGCTGATAGACCAAGAAAAATAGGTTCACTACAGAGAAATGCAAATTAAAACAATGATAAGTCATACTTTATTCATTAGTGAACCCAAGGAAGGTTTGTAATACTGTGTTGGCAAAAATGAAGGGAAATAAAGACTCTCACATGCTCTAGGTGAGTGTCAACATTAGCTAAACCTCTCTGGAAGGAAAAAAAATCTCTACTATAAAATGTGAACACATACCCTGAGATCCCCTGTGCTTGCAATTCAATCCTATGCTACTATTACCACATGTGTGAAAGATGGACAGAAAGGAATTTTTTTAAGTAAACAAAATATTGGCAACAAGCTAAAGGTCTACCGAGTGCCTCCTAAATGGCCAGGGACTTTTCTAGGGAGAGAACCATCGTAAAGAAGTGGTTAAATTAACTGCAGTACGAAAAAGAATGGCATGGAAAGATCTTCTAGACTTTGTTAAGTGAAAAAATGTTAAGTCACTGACCATGACCCTACATTCCATTTATATAAGCGGGGGCGAGGGGGGGGGAACGGAGACCTATATAAACATGCATGTAAATACACAAAGTTCACGCCCACCCAGGGATGCAAAAAAAAAAAAGAACACAGAAAAGACTGGAGGGACGTGCAAACCACTGGCAGAGCTTTTGAGGAAGGCAGTGGGAGTGCATGAGGATTGTAGGGGGGACTTCAGATTTGCTCAGAACATTTCTGAATTTAATCTTGAATTCTGTTTCAAAATTCATACATACCACAATGTATTCACACTATTTTTCTTTTGGACAAAGTTATTATCTTAATGGCATCACGTGAATTAAACTGCAGTGGAGGGTGAAACATAGCCAGTCTGGGGCAAACCCAAAATGACTTTGTAGGTCACCTAGCCAAACCAGTTACTTACTACAGTAAAGGGTTTGTAAGCCATATGCCCCCCCAAGTAATGTGTATATATTCACACTGGGCTCTCTCACACTTAAGATGCCCCAAACAGTGGGATATTTCAACTTTCTAACATACCCCCAAATCTGTCTTTCAAATGCCAGCTAATGCATGATAACTCTGAGTTATCACTTACATGGTGGCATTACATGCTGTCTACATGAATTTCCTAGCTAGCAATACACAGTGCATTTTGCAAGTGTAAGGCAAAAACCATGTTAAAAACCAGGAAGTTAAGGTTCTACCTTTACTTATCATTTTGTAATTCACAAGAAACTGTACTACTGAATTCATTGCCTTCAACATGGATTCAAATACCCTGTTTTAAGATTACCACTACCACCAACTTCCTATAAAGAATGTAAAACCTGGGTCTTTGTTCCTTTCACTGACATCTTAGCTGGATCTTTTTTAATGCAGGAGGAGGAGAGAACCAAGAAGAGAATTATAGGAACAAGCATATCCAAAACTTAATTTTTTTTCTAAATTGGAAAGAAAAAAACCGAGAATCTAATTTCTCAACTTGGCCCTGCTTTAGTTTAACTCGAACAAATTTAGAGAAGCAACATTACTACAGCTGAAAGAGTGCCAACATTTACTTTGGCAGAAAAAAACCAAAGTCACTAAAGTTATTTTTTATTACTACTGAAGTGCTGCAAGCAGGAGCAACAGCATGTTTATTTTATCCTTTTTTTAATGGATAACCAAGAGCACTGTTTCAAAATTTCCAGAGTCGCAGATTAAAGGAAAGAAAGTAGACCCTGGGTAATACACATACACACAGCCTGATGTTAATTTTTCAGTCTAGGTGTTAAGTGCTCAGGTGTTCATCATACTATTCCTTCAACTTCTCTAATACACAATTTTTCATAATATGAAGTCAGCTGGGGAAGGAGTTTAATCAAATTCATCCGGATCAGCCTCAGGTTAATATGGAATGCAAAATCAGAATAACAACCAACACTTACTGATTGCCTCTTAAGTACCAGTAGATTGATTTAATGGAGGGTCTTCAGTAATGCTTAAGAGTTTAAATTTTATCCCATAAGCGATGGAAAGCTGATGAGGACTTGAGCAGGAAAGCAACTTTTTTCCAAAAAAAGAAAACTGTGACAACAATAGGGAGATTAGAGGGTTGTGCCTTATCACTTCTGACAAATCAACACAGTGCAAATTAATAATGGTATGCAAGAAGTACAAGGAAGTGGTGCTGGGAAAGCTAAGGGATTTTAATGCAAATGGTGTGTTAATCAGGCAAGTACTCACGAGGTAAAGGTTTTTATAAATTAGCAAGGAGGGAGATAGTGAGTAATACACTTGGGCACAAACACTCATGACCCCAGAGCCCCAGGATATCACTGAAAATAGGAAGTGAGCTTTACCATGGAGCTTAACATGTAAATCCAAACACATATGAAAAGTCAGCTGCACAAAACTTATCCCTCCAAAAAAAAAAAACTGACAATATCAGACTCTAGCAAGTCACTAGGGTCCCAGATCTTGCTGGTAGGAGTGAAGTGTGCCAACCTTTTCAGCAAACATTTCAGTATTTACTAATGTTTGAAATATACACACCCTACGACCAGGCAATTTAAATCCGAGATCTGTACACTGCAGAATTTCCCATTATGTGCGAGTCAGGAGATATAAAAATGAAGGGTCTCAGCTACCTTATCTTTAGTGGTAAAAACCAAAAAAAAAAAAGGCAGCTTATTGTCCATAACAAATAGGTTTATATGAATTAAATTCAATCTCAAAGCATTTCCTCCCTAAATCACATTTCACAAGTAAACTCTTTTTCCCTTCCTGAGGCAGACAGCCTTCCAAGCCCTACAGCTTCTCCTTCCTCCGCCTGGACACCTACACTAGTTCCAGCATCCTCTTTCACCATGCCCGCAGCCTTCTATATGCTTGCTGAAGAAGTCAAAGAAAAAAAGATTTAAGTGAAAATTAATAAAACCACCACACAGGTTTGTTACAATACCAACCATGTCCTTCTCCTTAAGTGCTAGGATGGGCCCACAGTGATTCTTCTCCACGCTCAAGTTTTATGACAAAAGGTCTTTCTCTCTTTTTGATTCCAGAATTCTTTTTATCCTCTAATTAGAATTCCTTCTTTATACTCTATAAGGATCTAGCTTTCCTACTCCTTGAGTTGAGAAACACATATTCTCTCCCCCGACTTCAACCTCCATCCATCTCCCTTCTCCCCCCATTCCTATTCAGTTCCACATAAAAATCCCACAGGAAACGCAGCAGTCACGGCTGAGCTAGACCTGGGGTGGTGGTGAAGTCCTCAAAGGCCACTAGCAACCACCAGTATGGGGCTCTGCAGAGTGGGTTTATACTATACAACAGCTGGGTGACTTCTGCCCACTCCATTCCTATAATCGATTCCCTCGAGGCCGGGCTCAGTAGCTCATGCCTGTAATCCTAGCACTCTGGGAGGCTAAAGTGGAAGGATCGCTTGAGGGCAGGAGTTTGAGACCAGCCTGAGCAAGAATGAGACCCCATCTCTGCTAAAAATAGAAAACATTAGCTGGCCAACTAAAAATAGAAACAAAAAAGTAGCTGGGCGTGAGGCATGGTGGCGTGGGGCATGGTGGCATGCACCTGTAGTTCCAGCTACTCTGGAGGCTGAGGCAGGAGGATTGCTTAAACCCAGGAGTTTGAGGTTGCTGTGAGTGAGGCTGGTGCCACAGCATTCTAGCCTGGGCAACAGAGTGAGACTCTGTCTCAAAAAAAAAACATAAAAACTCCCTTGTGTAGCAGACTGGGCAAATATCAGACTGGCGGGGGCTCAGGGGTGCCCCTCAGAGCCTACATCTCCTGAACTGTACCTGAATTTTCATGAGCCAGCTACTTTGGTATTAGAGTGTCCATTCCCTGTGGGGTTTTCCCCTTACACTTTTTACAGCATGCTCCCACAGTGTATCCTCTCTCAAATAAGGAGTTGTTCTGCTTTCTATCCATCATGTTTTTCTTGCCCACTTTCTCCCGAAATTTACCTATCATTTCTAACTAGACAGAATGCTTGACTGGTTTCTTTTTCAGACCTGATTACCTATTAATAATAAGCTACAATGAATAATAAGAATTGTTCTCTGTTTTTCTTCTTAAATACTTTTGGATAGATATAATAAATCTTATGCTTCAGTAATAGCTATTCAATTAACAAAAATCATATTTTACCTTACTAAGTCATGATTTTTAACAAGTACCTTAAAAAGCACAATGAAGTCAGCTGGACCTTGATTCCAGTTTAACTCCTCTTTTCATTAAGAGTTTCCTGGAAAACAGACTGGCCAACAACCCTGGGAAGCCCTACCCACGACAGGTAACAAGCTGAGTCAAAATCTCTGAATCTGGGCCCCTTGGGGTTTAGAGGTATCATCTCATTTTTAGTAATAAAATCAGAGCAGTGGAGAAAACTAGACATCCACTACAGCCACCACCCTCCCCTACATGTTGCTTCAAAACACTTCTCTCTCCAAAGCCCAGTCTGTTCATCAGTAAAAATGAAAGAATAGATTCTGCTTTACAAACGTACATGAGAATAACACATATTTCTGTTACTCAACAAGCCAGGCACTCAAAATATGGCAGTTACTATCACGGAGAAAATTCAACAGAACACTTTAACTATGAACTCGTTTACAAAGAACTAAAAATTAAGCAAGTGTTACTTTCTAATCAAATACATGATAACAAGTTTTTGCTTTAGCCAATGTGTTTCCCCCGTCCAAAAGGTATACTCTGAGTTTGAGTGCTGACGGCCTTGTAACTTGGGGAAAAGTCTAAGATCACAATCCGATTGTGCCAGGCCTACTTCCAAGAAACTAGGATGGCAACGTTGTGTGGAATAGTCACTGAAAATTCCAGGTGGCATGGATGAACCAGAGAAGGACTGCCTCTGACAGCAACTGCAGCATCTCTCCTCCAAGGGCCAGATCCATCCCAGCCTCTGATCAGGTACACGGGCCCAAAACACCACTGATTGATCCCAGAGGACCTCAAGAGACTGAGTTATTTCCATTTCAACAAGGAGTATGGAGATCTCTGACCTAACGCAGAAGAGGAATCACTAAACAGACAGGAGAACATGGGTTCTCTTAGTCAAGGGACTGCCAACCAGATGCATGTTCTCTGGCAACTTCTGGGGGGATGTGGAAATGGCAGGGGCTGGGCTGGACAGACCACTGTTCCAGTGGTAAGTGGCTATCTCCAAACAGCCCACAAACCCTAGAACTCCTCTGGCTCTCCCAGTGCCCAGTATCTGACAATGCCAAATCATACCGGACAGTGATTTATATAATTCCCTAAGTGCACTGACAGAAATATGCTCTCTCTCTCCAGGGACCCTTTTAGGCAAAGATCATGTCTCCCACATCACGGAGAACGCTTAAGCATTTTAACAGGCGTGCAGAATCTGATGGATTTGCATTAACCTGGTTTTTCTGCAAGTCAGCTAAAACTGGACTGGACACTCGTGGGGAGGAGAGGGACTAACACAAAATTAAATTAACTAGGACATTTATCAAGTCAAACTTTAGTCAACTTAGGTAGCTTAAATGAGGAAGGGAGGAAACATTCATTTATCTCCTTTCCTACAGCATTGCCTCTTTTCTTCATTAACATCATGGGGAGAAAAATGCAAAGCAATTTCCCCTCTAACTTTTTTTCTGAAAATTAAGGCAGTCTTTTTCTCCTACAAGCTGCTCAGCGAACATTATGCAGCAATACAGAAGCACCAGACAACAGCCTCACCATAGCCTTGTTAATTTTTTTTTTTCCTCCTAAGAAAATAGCCCCACTGCCCCCAAAGCCCCACTATTCATGGCTTAATTTGCAAACCCCATTAGACAAAAAGTACCAGAAAATTGCTCGTCCCATTTCATGCAGTACCTTCCCTGTAGCAGTGACACAAGCAATTAGGCTAATACGACTGTGTCCCAAGAGGAGGAAAGGGGACAAAAGTCTCAACTTTCCTAAACAGAATGAAATTTTCTCCCACCACAGAAGCAAGGTTCAGAGGATGAGAAAAGGGAATTGCAATGCAGTTAAATTCACTACTTAATAATACAAGACCATAATCAACTGCAAGTCCTTGAACTTACATTACGCCTTTCTACTGGGATGCTCGTGTTATTTCAAATGTATTACTGTAAAAAGCCAGTCATTGGAGAGGCAAGAGACTGGGGGGACAGGGGGTGGAGATAAAATGGACTTTAATTAAAATATGAATAATCCAAGTCCAGCTAATTCAAAGCATCTGACTGGAACACCTCGTCAACTGGGAAACAGCAGCTGCTTCTAATTACAAGCGATTTTGAATTAACCGGTATCAGTATCTAATGAAGAAGCTGTGTATGTAGGAAATTTTCCAATTCCCAACATACAGCTGTGCACACTGCCTTTTTTAAAAAAGGAAACGCCAAAGAGCCAAAAGCCTGTCTATATAACCTCTTTCTAGGTCAGAACAAAGTTTTCCAGCTCGTTCTTGTCTTTGCTTCTGACCCCAAGGGCAAGACTATCTGCTGCTCCATGCTCTGGGGTTCTCCACTCTCAGACCCCCAGACACTTTGCCAGAGAGATCAAACAGCTTGTTCCTGCTGCCCACACACCTCCTCTGCTGGCCCAAGGTTGTAACCCCAGGACAGAGAGATGGAAGTAGCTCACCGAAACATGTTTTAATCCTATCACACAAAATAGGAAACCTGAAGGACTCTTGCAGTTCAGTGACCTGCCCAGAGACTGCAAAGCTAAAAGCCCCACCAAAACCTCCTTTAGCCGGGAGGTTCTTACCAGCCTCCTGTGGAAAGAACAATCCAGCAGGATGACCAGCTTCTAACTGCAGGTGGAGCTTCAGACCATCAGATTGTAAATGGCTTTTTAGGGGTCCCAGGGATGTGATTAGAGACTGGAATTGTGAGGGGGGAAACTGGGAAAAGGGGAGCGGAAACCTCTAAAATCTCCTTCCTAGACCCAACCAAAGACTAAAGGTAGCAAAGATCACCATGGACAGAAAAATCCAAAATCAAAGAAGAGCCAACAAAACTGCTTGCCCTGGCCTTCTAAGTCACCCCCTTCATACATTAAAAACTTACTTTCACCTGCTGGACTGTTATATAATAAACCACTGTGGAAACATCGGTTATCTGGCTGTTTTTAATTATCTGAATTTAGAAAAATAAATCTAAGTGCAGCAACATGCTGCTGAATTGCTCTTTTCCCGCTCATTTCCTGTTTTACAAATGGAACACGTTTCTTCAGAACAAAATACTAGATAATGCACAGAAACATTTAGCTTTTCTGTAAAGATAAAATAGAATCACATAATTCTCTAACATAAAAATGCATGTTTCTTCCTATACCTCTAAAGAAACATGTAGAAACACTAAAGATATCCCCCCAAATTCTCATAAAATGCAAAGAAACAATTATTTATTAATGCCCAGAAACTTTTTTTTTTTAAAGATAGGGAAGGAAAATGATACAGACAGACAAATTTAGAGATACAGAAGGAGAGAAAAATAAAACAGTATGTTCTTCAGTCAGTATCCCCACAGTAATGACACTGATCTTTAGGAACTCAAAGCCAGGGTCCTACGAATTCACATTATTTCCAAAAATCATGCTTCAAGAAAACTACCCCGAAAAACAATTTTTTAAAGAACACAAATGGTTTTAGTTGAAAATCACTTCCTCGCTTTTATAAATATGAGCTTGTCAAGGAGGAAACCACAGTGGGGACAATGTTAGAACAGAAGATTATAAGTGCACATCCCATTTATAAATTATCTGGCCATTCAATTCACTGCATGTTTACAGAGAAGCCACTATGTATATGTATTCAATAGTTAGCAAACGAAACTCAAATTTTTAGCCAGGCACAGTGGCTCACACCTGTAATCTTAGGACTCTGGGAGACCGAGGAGGAAGGATCGCTTAATGTCAGGACTTTGAGACCAACCTGAGCAAGAGCAAGACCCCATCTCTACTAAAAACAGAAAAATGAGCTGGGCATGGTGGCAGGAGCCTGCAGTCCAGAGACTGAGGAGGCTGAGGCAGGAGGATTGCTTGAGCCCAGGAGTCTGAGGTTGTAGTAAGCTATGATGACGCCACTGTACTCTAGCCCAGGAGACAGAGCAAGACTCTGTCTCGGGGGAAAAAAAAAAAAGAAAAAAAAAAAAAAAAACCTCAAATTAAAAAAATAATAGTGGGGGAAACCAGGACACGCAAAACTCTCAATATGAGGAAGTTGTGATGTTTCCAGGCAGAAGGGATCCCCCCCTCCACCTACCCACACATGAGGAAACTTAGCACTTAAAAAACGAATACTCACAAAATCTAGTAAACGCCATATTCTGAATCACCCAACTTCCTTCTCCGTAGATGGCTACTTGCTGGGCTTTATTCTTTATGTTGATAACAAAACATAAACATAACCTCTTAACTTAGTATCATATCGTTTCATTCCAGAGACAAAAATCATTATGACTGCTGCTTTAACACATGGGAGAATGATTTTTAAAGAACCACTGGTAGGGAGGGGGGAGAGACTGGGTTTACAAACTCAGTGACTGTGCCAATAATACATAAAATCTTAATAATATAAATAAGGCCGGGCGCGGTGGCTCACGCCTGTAATCCTAGCTCTCTGGGAGGCCGAGGTGGGCAGATTGTTTGAGCTCAGGAGTTCGAGACCAGCCTGAGCAAGAGCGAGACCCCGCCTCTACTAAAATTAGAAAGAAATTAATCGGACAACTAAAAAAATATATACAAAAAATTAGCCGGGCATGGTGGCGCATGCCTGTAGTCCCAGCTACTCGGGAGGCTGAGGCAGTAGGATCGCTTGAGCCCAGGAGTTTGAGGTTGCTGTGAGCTAGGCTGACGCCACGGCACTCACTCTAGCCCGGGGAAAAAGAGTGAGACTCTGTCTCAAAAAATAAATAAATAAATAAATAATAATATAAATAAAATGTACAGCCAGTGTCACTCAAAAGTGAGTGACCCAGGCACCAAACTTATGGCTCCCATTTTACAGATAAGGAAACTGAGGCGTCGAGATACTAAGTAAATTAAGAGATTAAGTGATGGAGGCAGTATTGAAACCCAGGGCTCTGGCTGCAAAACTGAGGTAGTACCTCCTGCCAGGACAGTGACGACAAACAGACATCAGTGTGAAACATCTCAACTTAGGGGGAAGGGTGTCCAACACCGGCCGCTCTTTTTCCAGCCTTGTTTCCAAAGCTGCAATTTGGAGGAAATGGCTAAGTCACAGAGTTGTGGTAACACGTGAATAGGAAAAATAGTTTGTGTAAAGCATTTAGGTAAGATGTGCATTCAATCAATGGCAACTATTCTCCAATGAAGAACTTTTCTTTTCTGAAAGACATGTTTAAAAGCTTTCAAGGTGAGTTCTGGATACAAACCAGCAAAACAATAAGAAGTCTACACAGAAATTCCTGAGACTGCTCTGTGTCTACAAAACGAGACATGACAAGAGTTTTGGAAAATGCATGCTAACGTTACACAGGCGATGCACTACAGCTCGTGGTCTGTCAGGCTTCCTTCCAGAATAAAAACTGAAGAACGGTCCCCAGAAAGAAGAGCGTAGAAAGCACTACACCAAAAGAGGCTTTTTCAAGAACTGCTTAGGCTTTACAACCCCATCACTGTTTTTAAATACCTTTAAAACTAGGAGAATGGCTCTTCAGTCCCTACTGGTTCAGAAAGCTGGATCTTCCAAACTGGATAGTTTGAAACTTTTTTTGGTAGATCTTATTGGGGATCCCCACCCCCTCCGTGAATAAAAGGCTGCTCTGGTTGCGACAGAGACATGAAGAAAAAAGTGAGCTTCTGCACTAATCCACCCACAAGAAAAAAACATCAGGCCCAAGCCCTTCCAAACTAAGTGTGGGCCCAGCAGCGGGAGCCTCCCCTGAGAGCTTGTCAGAAATGCAGAATCTCAGGTCCCACCCCAGACCTGACAGAGAAGCTGCATTCTAACAAGGTCCCTGTGTGTTTAGTACGCTGGGCCTCAAACCCTCCTGAGCTTTTCTTCGTCTCAATCCCAGATGCCCCCACGTGTCCCTTCCCACCACAGAAGAAAAAAGTCTACATTCAGACAAATAATACAAAGTGGATAATAAATATCTGTGGAATTAAAACTGGGAAGCAGGCGCCTGGCTTCCGGCAGGGCCTCTGCTTTCCATTAAAAAAAAAAAAAAAAAAGGAAAAAAGAAAAATAAACTAAAAAAAAGAAAAAACTGAATTAAATGAAAGGGAAGTAAAATCATAGCATTCTGGAGAGGAAATCCACGTTCCAATCAGACACTGCTACTGGCAGCTAAGGAAAATTCAACTGTAGGAAGGTAAAGCAACTTGCCCAAGGTCCCAGAGCTTTTTCAGGGCAGAGCAAAAACCTAAACCAGAGGGCAACAGCTCTGCAACACGGTCACTGTGCAGTCTCAAGTTCTAGCTCTACCACGCGTTAGCTTGACCGGACTTGCAGTCATAACCTTCCATAAAATATCAATTCTACACCCTATAAAACGAGGGAAGGGGACTGTCAGCTACCTAACAAATAGGCTGAAACACATGAAGACCCAAGGAAAACCGTGAGCAAATCATTTCCTCTGAAGTGCTAGGATCTACAGAAGTACTACAAAACGTGTATGTTCCCTTTGCATACATCCCTTATGTTGTTATTATTTACGTAAAAACAAAAACAAAACAACCAAAAAACAACAACCACTCTGGGAGGCCGAGGCAGGTGGATTGTTTGAGCTCAGGAGTTCGAAACCAGCCTGAGCAAGAGCGAGACCCCGTCTCTACTAAAATTAGAAAGAAATTAATTGGACAACTAAAAATATATAGAAAAAATTAGCCGGGCATGGCGGCGCATGCCTATAGTCCCAGCTACTTGGGAGGCTGAGGCAGGAGGATCGCTTGAGCCCAGGAGTTTAAGGTTGCTGTGAGCTAGGCTGACACCACGGCACTCTAGCCCAGGCAACACAGTGAGACTCTGTCTCAAAAAAAAAAAAAAAACCACCACCAATGTCTATACAATTACTCAGGGAAGAAATGAAACTGTTGTAGTGAAGCTAACCACATCACCAAATAAATGCACCTATCTTCAGTCTGTGAGATAAATTCTAAGTATCGTTCGCGGAGATCCCGTAACGGGGTCTGACCAGCCCACTGATTCGGCCAGTAAAAGCACTTCAGACATATATAAATACTGCCTTAATGACAGAGAGTTTTTTCCAACACTGTAAATGCACACTGTTCGTGGACATTTGTAAAGTGTCCTAGACCAAGAAACCGGTCTAGCACCCAAAATGCTGAGGGACACCTCCAAACACTAGACTAAAAATCCCATGTTAGGAAATGGTTATCAAACCAGAAACTTCACTTTTTAACAAGACCTTCCACAGCTCAGTCTTGGTCTAGGGACTACGTACCGGAGGAGTGTGGAAGATGGGGCCTGCAGATTAGGTTTTACAGAGGGCTGGGAGGAGCCAAAAAGCTATTTAAAGGTTTTCCACCTCCCAGAAGGGAGCAACCACCTAACAACTGGCAAACATTTTGAGGCCACCAAAGAGATCATGGCTCAGCATATCTTTTGATAAATTCTAGAATATTCCCCAAGCACACACCAGACAAGCAGGCCTTTTAATTTTCTAAGGAGGAACAGCCGCTGGCATTTCCCACCTTGCCTGCCACTGGCACAGGCACACGCCTGACTTTAAGAGGTTTAAACAAAAGACTTATAGCCCCCAACTTCCTTGACTTTAATTAAACTTGGCTTCCACTTCTGAAAAATCCTCAAGTTTTTATTTTGTTTTGTAGTCTCACTAATGCTTTTAAACGAGAGATGCTGTGAAAAGGAAAAGCAAATTCTTTGCAGCTGCGTGTGAGCATTCTGCCAACTGAAGCACAGGAAGAAGCTCTCCCATGTTAAAAATTTCCAACTGGGAGATTTACAAAACAGCAGGGGGGAATGGATGGAGCAGAGGGAGACGTGTGCATGTGAAAGAGCTGCAAAAAGCTCCCTTTTTTGTGTTCAAGTCCCAGGAGCTTTGGAGGCTTGTCATGCTTCAGCGATTGCCACCCCCCTCCCATTTTACACCCTTTCTAAAGCCACTGTCCTTTCCATGCAGGCAGAACCATTCCATTCTGCAGAACCACGTCTTAGCTGCTCCTTTCTTTTACCCTCATCTCCCCAGGCTGCCCCAGCACTCATTCTGCCGCAACTGGATAACGGAAAGCAGCTTAACAGGGAGGTGGCAACCATTTTCCCCCGACTAAATGAAGTCCTGGCGTTAAGCTGCACTCCTAAGAAGGAAATGACAAGCGTTTTGGCAAATGAACTTTTTATTTTCTATTAGCAGCAGCAAGAAAACCCACTGGAGACAACAGCAAAAGTTCAAACATGAGCTTTTAGGTTGTGTTTTGAAAGCTCTTCGGAAAAATCTAGCTCTACCCTTACAAAAAGCAGGTCAAAAATGCTGTCAGAGAGGGTTTGAAGATTTTAACTTTCTGTATTGTGATGGGGTTTGTTCTTTTCAGAGAAGGAAAAAGTGGTGGTCAACCACCCCTTATCACAATTTCTAGTGAGTATGTGGGCACACTAGGGGCAAGCGTCCCTTTGTCGTCCACCACTCGGCCCCGTTCTGGAGTGGAGCAGAGTCCATACTTTCTATAAGCCCTTCTATTAACTGATCCCCTCTCTATGAGCTCTGCGGTTGGTTAAAGCTTAGAAGTTATAACCCCATAGCATTCTGGGAGGCTGTCAATACACATTTCATGGAATCAACTTTCCTCTTACTGAACCCTCAGCTGAATTTTATTCTCAGGGGCCCCAAGTAACACAACCACATCCTCAAGAGTGTAGGTAAAATACATACCCCTCCGGTGATCGGCATGCACACAGCCCAATAATCTGCTATTGCACATCTACAGGAATGTACAGTACTCAAGAGCAGGCAGACAGCGGGCTGGGAGGCACTTGCCAAGGTCCTCAGTAATGCAACCGAGGTGAAATTTTGTTCGTGCACCACACCAGACTTTTGAAGGCAGGACAGCCAAAATAATGTCCTTCATAAGGAGTTTCAATGCCATGCCTTGAAACAATCAACCAGAATATCCCCTACAACTAGCACGCTCCATTCCTAGAGTATTCAGAGTCTGTCTACATGTTACTAGCCCTTGAAACCCGATTCTCACAACATCTCTGTACCTAGATTATTTCACAACTGACACACCTAACTGCTGTTCACAACCAGCTTGTTAGGATTCTGGATCCCTTCCTGGTGGTTGTCAACAGGCCTTTTGCTTCCCCTCTGAGCAGATCTTTGAGCTATCACTACACAGAAAAAGGAAAGGTACCCACTTGGTCATATGTCAGACACTGGTGAGTGGCTCTAAGTTTCTGGGTTTATTTTTTTTAAGAATAGGTCAGGAGAGGAAGAAAATGACACCCCAGGAAGTCCAGGGTCTCTGTGGACTCTACTTTATGTTCAGAGGATTGAATTCACCGTCTCTCTCTACAGCCAAAGGGCACAACTTAACTGTCTGCCATCCAGCAAGTTGTAATGTCAGTATTAATCCAAACCCTCGATCACAGCAGCTAGAAGCAAGCAATACTGATGTGCAGGGAGAAGGGAATGCCTACATCTAATCTTCACTCAGGAGGCATGTGCACCCCAGGTTACAGAAGAGAACACTGAGAATTTAAGACATAACCCAATGATCTTCCTGTATACTTGTCTAATAAGTGGCCAGGGGACAATCAGTGGTCAACTGCCACCCTGATTGTTATTAGAGCAGAGTATTTTATAGGCCAGCCACTTAGGGAGGTCTCCCGGGGTCAGGAGAACACACACACACAATTGTGTATGTATTCACAAAACTATTCCTTACCATCCCACCACAATATTTTTTTAAACATTGAGAGTGCAGAACTTACAAACTACCTGAAAAATAAGTTTTGCCTCAAAATGGCTCAAAAAAGCAGAAGGGGCTTTGATAAAAAGATTCCTGAAGCCCAAAATATACTATACACACCCTAGCCAGGAGAAACAGGTTGAGCAATGGAAGTGTGGGGAACAATGACCATGAAACTGCTGTTTCCTTAAGAGGCCCTGCAAATTAGTCCTTCCCCCAGGGGGAGAGGATGTGGAACTCACTGTTTGCTATTTTCTCTTGCCTGACCAGGGTGAGAGGGTGAGAGAGAGAGAGAAATGGAAGGTGAGAGGGTGGCAAGAAAAAAGTAAAAATCTAGACTGATATTTATGTTTGTTCTGTTGGAAGTTCACTGTAACTAAGAGATGAAATATACTTGTCAGAGACCACTTTAAAGACCTTGTTAAAGGGAGGACATAAAGACCTTGTTAAAGGGAGGACATACAAGGATCCCCCAACTCTGCTTAATCAGCACAAACACTGCATGAGATTCATCGGACCCATGTATCTTCGTGCTCCAGACATTTCCTGGGGTAAAATGTGAAGACGTAAATGAATTCAGGAGAGCACATGTGACAGTTCTTTGAGATAAAGCTGATCAGAACTGACCTTTAATTTGGAGACCCTGAGCCTCGTGCCATCTTTTTCGTGAATATGGGAGAGCACTTTGGGACCTTTCCAGCCAGGAGGAAGGAAGCATAATTATTCATCCATGTTGGCTCGGAGACCTGACAATGACAAGCTACACTTTTAAAACCTGTACAGACTGGCCACCGCCCATGCCCTCCAGCTTCCATGAGGCAGGACTTTCAGAAAGACCCCTGAGCTGAGGAGAGGACTGGGAGGAAATCAGGTTAACATGGAAGTGGGGCCGAGACAATTCCACATGTCCCGTGAAGACCATGGATGCTGGTCCCAGACGCTGGCCTGCCCAGCCCAAAAGGAACTGTATCAGGTCCTTGGGGGAGCGGGGTCACCTTACACTATTAAGACAGCATCCACACAGAGCCCTGCAGAATGCCCTTTAATTGGCTCGAAAGTGACCTGTCCAGTGGGACTGCCTTAGCTTCTTGGCTGAGTAGCCTTAACTTCTGTATCCATGGGAATAGATGGGGCAATTCCCAAAGCAATATCACTTTACAAAAGAAATCTCAACAGAGCCAAATCTGGAATGTTACTGCACAGATATGTGAAGTCCCAGCTGATGGTCCCATACCTATTTGGAGCTGGGAGGATGATTAAGGCTTGTGAACTAAAATAAAAACCTTAAGGCTCCCCGCCACCAGCTGACTACATGGACCTCCCCTTGGCCAAGGGGATACCCTAAAACTGAACTGCCGGCCATGAGGAGGGAGGCCAGACATGCCTCTTCATGTCCCTCTCCCTTCTTGAAGACACCCTTTATAACTCATTAACAGGCCTAAGACTATGCAGGACAAATCTGCAGGTCCTCAATTTACACAACAAGTATGTCCAGTGTCTTGTCTCTTCCTTATCTAAAAACATTCCAAGCCTTTCTTTAGACAAAGCTTCATTTTTCAACCAATTACAAGTCCAAGAGTCTTTAAACCCACCTATAACCCGTAAGCCCCCTTACCCCCCGCTTTGAGATGGCCCACCTTTTCCAGCCAAACCAATAGTAAGCCTTCTATGTATTGACTTATGACTTTACCTGTAATTCCTGTCTCCCTGAAGTGTATAAAACCAAACTGTAACCCAGCCACAGCGAGTCCACTTGCTCAAGGCTTCTTGGGTGTGGCTCCGGGTCACGGTCCTCAAATTTGACTCAAAATAAACCTCTTCAAATTATTTTACAGAGTTTGGCTTCTTTTCCGTTGACAGGCTTTAAACCTCAGTTAAATATAATGAAACTCTAAATCTGCAAACCTAAGTTTGGGATGCAGAACTAAAAGGACAAGAATTCAGCACCCCCACTTCATCCACAGAGGGTCAGGTTCCACAGCACAGGCTGGAGTGCTAACTGTTAAAAGACAACGGTTGGGCTGGATCCGGCAAACATGACAAGGACAACCAACTGGTCCCGTCCCTTACTCTTGTGCTTTTAAAGGGCAGACGATGTGCCAACTATTTTAAAGCTCCAACACACTAATTCTGTAAACAATAATGGCTACAGCCTGCACACTGCGCACTGGATTGGATTCCTCAACTTGGCCTCATCACTTATGCAGCTGATGAAACAAACACTGACAGCTTTTTTGCATTTGTAAAGGCCCCACAGCAGCTGTGGTGATCCCACCATAGAGCAATGAATTAAGCCTGAAACCCAGCTGGGTCTGAACAGAAGCCTTTTTTGCACAATACAGCAAGACTATCATTGTTAACCTAGGCATTATTGGGAAATATTCTGCATTACATTATAGGGCAGTTCTAACTCAATTCTTAAAATTAGCTCTAATAAGCAATTTTAGTAGGAGGGATGTGGTGTTTGCTTTTGAAATGGCACAAGAATGTGTATAGGTTATAGGTACGCCACACAAAAGCAGCCTGGCAGAACACACATTTCCAGTTAAACAATGCAAAGTTTTAAAATATTAACTCCTTCTTAGATATTCTCACACTCACCCCTATTTTCTAAACCAAGGTAACTAACCTAGTAAATTCTTGGTTATTTGGCTACTGCAGAGAAAATATTGAATCCAGCCGCCTGTCAAGGGCTCCCCAGTAGGTAAGCCAAATTAATGACCTGGGCATAGGAGTCAATTTGAAATAAAGAGCCATACCAGAAAAACCAGAACGTGAAAAGCATGATTAACACCATTAGTAAAGAATTTTTTGACAATGAACTTGAGCACTGTGTAATACGACTCCAAATACTGACAGACACCTTGGTGTTTGGCTTCCTATCACCCGGAAGCTCAAGGAAAGCACACGGACAGCCACACCAAGACGTGCACTCCTAGAGAATCAGAACATGTACTCCCCACTTCACAAAATGCTCCCCAACACCGTGGGGCCACGTGACATTTGCAACCCTCACCACCTTCTCTTCCGCTGCCTTACACTTTCTCTGCATATTTAAAAATGGGCAAAAGTTACCTGACTCTAATAAAGACCAATCTCTTCTCAACAATTTCACATCAACTTGGGGAAAATAAATCTGGTAAAATCAGAAATATCAAAAAAAATATGCCACCATTCCCCTTCCTTAACAGAACTCCCAGTTCTTAGAGGAGTTCATTATGAAGGATTTTTTTTTTAACCATTTTTGGTTCAGCAAGTTTGAAAGGAACAAGAAAATCAGAGAGAATTTCTAGGTAGATAGTCTATTCCCCATAGTCCTCTGCCAAGAATCTTAACATACGTAACCACAAGAAGGTCAAAACCGAAGGCAAGACAGGAAAATCAGTCCCTCCTCCAAAAGAGTAAACCACACACAGGAGCCAGGCTCTGGGAAAGTGGGGTTTTTAACTCTATCACTTCCAAAACTCTATGTGGTGAAGGCTGTGGAAAGACTCACCTGAAGACCCACAAGTACAGCCAAAAGACACCTGTGCACACACAAAAAGCAAATCACCCCATGATGAAATCCAAAGTCCCACCACTAAGCAAGCGAAGCATTCAATTCTAGCACAAGCATGTGTGAACAGTGCTTATATTTTGCAAAGCGGTGGGAAATAAAACCACTGTTGGCCAGCCACGAGTGGAAGGTAGAGTGGAAATCAGGCAGTGAGGAAAATGAGGACCAACCCCCCCATCTCCCCAATCTACACACACACACACACACACACACACACACACACACACACACACAGAGCCAAGGCAAGAAATAAATTTAGTAATGATGCATTCGTGCATACTTTTCTAACTTGAAGTATCCCAAGAGAAATGCAAGCATATATTCACACAAAAACTTGCATACTAACGCCCACAGAAGCATTATTCACAATAGCCAAAAGGTGGAAACAACTCAAAATGCCCATCAGCTGACAAGTGGAGATACACAAAAAGTGGTATATCCATACAATGGAATATTATTTGGTGTAAGACAAACGCACTATTGATACATGCTACAGCATGGATGAATTTTTAAAACATGATGTGAAGTGAAAGAAGCCAGTCACAAAGGCCACATATTGTATGATACCATTTATATGAAATATCCAGAATAAGCAAATCAAATCCAAAGACAGGAAGTAGGTATTAGTGGGTCCACATTCAATTCATATTGAATTCATATATAGGGTGCCAGAGGCTGCGGGCACTGGGGTGAAATGGGAAGAGACTGCCAATGGGTCTGGAGTTTCTTTTGAGGATGATAAAACTGTTCTAAAATTGATAGTGGCGGTGACCACACAACTCTGAATATACTAAAAAACGCTGAGTTTTTTTTCTTATTACATTTGCTTGCAAAATAGGGAAAGACTGAGATACATAAAAGGCCTTTCATCTTGAACTGAACTACCACTAAAACGCCAAAAGAAAAACAGAACTGCCAAAAGGACTGGAATACGTTGGGAATGTGAAAGTTAAAAAGAAAGGCTAAAAAAAGGGATAACACTGTGCTAAACAGATAGCAGCAAAAGACAGTCACATATGTCAACATAGTGCAAAGTGCTATGCAGGTAACTCCAAACATATAAAAACTACAACTTTGAGCTTCCTATGCACCTGCAGCCATACTATGGGCTAAATTAAGAGCCTGAGATTCTAATTTCATATATATATAATTATATATATATAATTTAAAATATATATAATACAGATATATATTCAGAGACAGTACCTATTCAGACAGTCCCTTAAATTATTATTTTTTATTTTTAATTTTTTTTTTTTTTTTGAGACAGAGTCTCACTCTGTTGCCCGGGCTAGAGTGCCGTGGTGTCAGCCTAGCTCACAGCAACCTCTCACTCCTGGGCTCAAGTGATCCTCCTGCCTCAGCCTCCTGAGTAGCTGGGACTACAGGCACGTGCCACCATGCCCAGCTAATTTTTTCTATTTTTAGTTGTTTGGCTAATTTCTTTCTATTTATAGTAGAGACGGGGTCTCGCTCTTGCTCAGGCTGGTCTCGAATTCCTGAGCTCAAGCAACCCTCCTGCCTAGGCCTCCCAGAGTGCTAGGATTACAGGCGTGAGCCACCGCACCCAGCCCCTTAAATTAGTTTTGAAACCATCCTTGAATTCATATATAGGACGCTGTCTGAAGGAGGGGACTCTAAAAGTACATCAGGTATTACTAACTTTAGAAATGTTTTAACTCTCAACAAAGATGATTATTTGCTGTTGACGGCAGAAAAGAAAGCAATCAGGAACCACATTCCCTCAAAGAGAAACACCATCCAAGGCCTTCATGGAAGGTATACAATGCCTGAGCCCGTCCTGAAAAACAAGCTGTGTGATGCCTAGGCAAGATGACACCTTCTGTTCTTTATTGGGATGACGTCCATGTACAAAGGAAGTAAAAGGACTCCTCTTAAAACAGGTACTGTTATGGTCTTCATTTGTATTAAACAACTGTAAGCAAACACTGGCTGTAAAAGCTTTGCCAAGTCAAAGATAATGGCCTTCCTTGGTAAACTGACTGTTCTTTATAATCACCATTATTTATACTCCCAAAAGGCTTTGCCTAATGCTCCCATAAATTCTGGAAAGAAATCACATGACAATTTCAGCATGTCTCATGGAAGAAAGAAAGGGAAAAAAGGCTAGTTGAGTAAAAACTGTGTTTCATCCTAGGGGTATGTCAGTGTTGGGATAGCGACCACATCTTAATTAGAGCAGGGAGTAGAATTAGAATGAAAAAGAAAGAACACCACTTTTTAGCTTCAGATATTTCTAAGTCAGACCCATCCTCCCCACCTCCCAAGGCTTTCTGGCTTACCAGGGCCAAAAGAAAACCCATTTTAAGAGCATCATTAGTGTTTTGATTTATCACAAGTATAGTGGACTGTGCAGTATTGTACTCCTTATCTCATCTAGACAAGAATTCAGCATAACACGAAGCTCTGCAAGTTCCTATTTGATACAGGAGTTTCTGCAGAACTAACCGATGGTGTTTATATTGAACAAGGGGGTGGGGGGAGTCCAGTAGAGTGAAACAAGTAATCTCTTTAACTTTGAGACTTGGGCCCATGGCTTAGATATGCCCAGAGCTCGGACTCTGGGACAATCAGGCAAGCCAAATATGTTCTTTATTTAAATGAGGTTTCCTTTCACTCTGTCAGCCACCTTTTAGATTCCAGCAAAGTTTAAACCACAGTGGTTTGGAATCCTAACAGTAGTCTTGAAGATTACGATAGGGAATGAGTATTTTAAAACATTTTTAAAGAGACAGAACATGGAATCATGTAGTAACACCCACCAATCGCTCCCCCTAAAGTAGCTCAAGTTCAGAAACTGACAATTAAAACCAGACTCCCCCCTGGCCCCCTGCACTGTGGAAAAAAGTGATAAACTGCATTGGCATTTAAACAGAAACCTGATTTCTGCCACTGGAGGATGTAATCATCACGGGGATGACTTTTACGCATCTTTAAAATTCTTTCGGGCGGGGGGAAATAAAAATAAAAATAAAATTCTTTCAGATTAAAAGTTCTGTCAGGGTGGCAATACCAATACTACTTAGCAAAACTTGCCTTTAATTAATGTTTTAGGTCAAGTTTTCAAAGTTAAAACAACTGCTCGGCCCAAACACTGCTGCATTGAGAACTGCTCACTATGCATATTTTAATCTGGCTGTCACTTTTTGCATTTAGAAAATGAACTTTGGTTAGAAGCAAAATTTATATACTCCTGGAATGACAGCTCATTGTGGCCTTAAATCCTTTTTGGAATGAGGTGCAGGATACATAAATAAATATATAAAATTAACCTCCCTCCAAAAATTATAACCTGTTAGGAGCCCCAGTGAAAAGGCTGAAGAAAGCACCACATGTACTCACCACCAAATTGGTATTAACTGATCAACACTTATGTGCTCGTATAATAGTAACATTCATGGGGTGTTGGGCAGGTGGGAGGGCGGAGGGGGGAGGAGGGGATGGGTGTATTCACACCTAATGGGTGCAGTGCACACTGTCTGAGGGGTGGACACACCTAAAGCTCTGACTCGGGTGGGGCAAAGGCAATATGTGTAACCTAAACATTTGTACCCCCATAATATGCTGAAATGAAAAAAAAAAAAAAGGCTGAAGAACAGGTGGAACCGCATCGAATGTTAAACAGAACCCACTAAAATAATCAGACTCCTTAATAAGACTGGAGTCTCCAGCCCCTTTGCTAACTGCGCTGGAAGGAGCCATACCAAACATATCACGATCTTCAAAAGATTAAGAAACCTAGTCTACCATTCCTTGGGCATCTATCACAGGCAGTGGCCTGTACCACTGAGAATCGTCAGTTTGAAAAGGAGTCACATGGCATGTGTGGAGGGCCCAGTTTTGTGGCATCACAGCTCTGGCAAGGCAAGACAATGTAACTGAAGCCCTTCAAGGCAGATGAAAACCATGTGCTACCAATGTGACTGGGACTCCAGACCATGACTCCTTATTAAATGCCTTCTATAGTCACGTGAGCTCTTTCATCCTCCAATATCAAGACATTATTACAAGCTGAAAATAGAACATGCTGTTTCTTATAAATAAAAAAAAAATGCTGTTTCTTGTAAGTAAAAAAAAATGAAAATAGAACAAACGGAGGTTTAGCGCTCTGGGAAGCATAAGAATGGAAAAGGAGGCAATTTGGGCAAAACCAATAAACATTAGGTTCCACCTCATCTCTAATGGGACATCTTGACTGGAGAATGAAAAAGGCAGACACAATAGTTCATTCAAAAGTATGTTCTTAAACATAAAAAGTGGCCGGGCCCGGTGGCTCACGCCTGTAATCCTAGCTCTCTGGGAGGCTGAGGCGGGCAGATTGTTTGAGCTCAGGAGTTCAAAACCAGCCTGAGCAAGAGCGAGACCCCATCTCTACTAAAAATAGAAAGAAATTAATTGGACAACTAAAAATATATAGAAAAAATAGCCGGGCATGGTGGCGCATGCCTGTAGTCCCAGCTACTCGGGAGGCTGAGGCAGGAGGATCGCTTGAGCCCAGGAGTCTAAGGTTGCTGTGAGCTAAGCTGACGCCACAGCACTCTAGCCAGGGCAACACGGTGAGACTCTGTCTCAAAAAAAAAAAAAAAGATAAAAAGTAACGCTGCCTCTCTTAGCGCCACTGTGACTCTACTCTCATCTTCTCACACTAGGGGAGAAAAAGAGAGAAAAATCCCATCAATAGAAAAGTGTGTCTGGGTGTAAAGAGATTAACACTGCATTTTTCCATAAGTTAGGAAGAAAAAGCAAGCCTTGATGAGAAGAAAAAGTGCTAAGCATCCATACTATTTTAATTTCTATCCTCTTCCTCAGACAACCTTGATATACTATAATCAGCAAAGATGACCCAGAAACACTGTTTTCTCTGCAACCTTGCTCTTGGAGAATTACAGCCACAAAGACCCGTAGGACTTATCAGAATAACATGGTCTAGATATTTATAAAGCACTTCATGCATTAAAATTTGATTCTGCCTCCCCCAAACTGACCTTGAGACCAATAAAGAAGGTATAATTCTCCCCATTGTATATATGAATAAACTAAGACCTGCCTAGACAGTGAAGTGATGTACCCAAGATCACCCAATATGTAAAGAGAGCCTCAACTTCAGTCTGACTCCAAAGCCAGTGCTCTCTTTCTCACAGTGTTTGGCATCCCTGCTGCCAACTAAACTGCAAATGCTCTTAGGATAAGAGCAATGTCATATTTCCAGACACCTAACACAGTGCCAGAACGTGGTAAGCAAGCAATGAATACCAGCTGTATTTAACTGAACCACAAAAAGGACCTTTGTAACCATAAAAAGCCCATCTCACAAAGACAGAAATCTGAAATCACAGATGAAAACAATATGATTCTGGGTCATCTTTATTACCTAAGTATCCACATGTCCTCACCAAAAAGCATTTCATAAATATAAAAAATATAACTGTACAATTATACACGCTCTCCCCTTCCCTTCACTCCTAGATCTGTTCTCACTAATAACGCATTGTGTTCTTACAGCAATTTTGTTTTACAAAGTGCTTTCACATATCTTATCTCATTTTGTTCTAAATGCCCTGAGAGAGGACACGGAAGAAAATAGAAACTTAAATAAAACTCAACTGACATCTTTACTACTCGTTACGAATGCCTGTATTGGTTTTTAAAAGCCAGCAAACAAACAAACCCGCTGGCCTAACACGTACTACCTGTGGGACTGTAAATTAGTATAGCCTCCCTCCAAGAAAGCAATGTGCTACAAGGGGATCAAAACATAAACACCAGCCCTGCTGACTCAGTAATTTCACACTGAAGAATTTGGAGTTAAGTACCAAAAGATACATGTAAAGCGAGCTGCACATATCATGTTGTACAACAGCCCTAAAACTGTGAAAAAGCCTTTAAGGGACAGGTCAAGAAAACTGTGCTATATGCCAACTGAGTGTCTTGCAGCCATTAATAATCATTGTATTTTGATGTGAATACAAAAAACAGGTAACACAAAGTACAGCACTTAACAAGTATGAGCCCATATAGATATACATTAAACTATGTATCTCCAAGTGGAGGAGTATCTGGTATGTGATTTCAATGATTTCTATCTCTGAATACTTGTCTGATTTGAATGATTTCTTATAAGGCAAAAACCCCATTTTCACAAGGGGAAAATGCTGCTGGCTTCATTAGGTACGGGGATTACAGGTGGATTTTATTTTTCCATGAATATGAATCAATTATTGCACTTACCCTGGATAACTGAGAACCCACATCTCAGAAAGCATCTTAGAAAGACCCATCCAAAGGCAGTTAACAGAGAGGACTTCCTATCTTATCAGGCACTGGATAAAATGAGCAACCTCAGGCAGGTTGCTTAACAGCAGTACTAGACACCTCAAGAACTCTCAGCTGTAGAGTTAAGTGTCCAAATTCCGATTAGTTAAGTCCATCTTTTTCCACTGGATCCATACCAATTCCCTCCCATTACTAGGTAGTATTTGATTAACTCCACCAAAAGCTTTAACTCGAAAATTCCCTAACTGTATATGAAGTACTAGATAGTAACAGTGACCCATAACCAAATTCAGCCCCTAATCCTGTGGGGTTAACTGGGAGACAGATGTGTAAACAAGTAACTCCAGCACCCAGAAGTAAGCTGTGGTGTGAGGAGACCAGTCAACAGGGAGAAAGAGCCTGGGACAGCTGAGTGGCAGGCTCTCCAGGCAGGCGTGGCGGGCTGCTCAGGCATTCACTGAGCAAGTAGAGGACCTGGGTTGTGCAAAGGCAAAAATGCTGGATTCAGCTGAAGCCTGGGATGTGTGAAGTATGGACGGGAGACGAGATAAGCCCAGGGTAGAGCAAGAGCTTTTTATGCTGTGCTGAGAACAAAGTTGATTTAGTCTTGACCCTGAAGGCCACAGACCATGATCAGATTTTCTTCCCAGTCGCCCCCCCCAGCAGGCAGTGAGGACAGATTTTCAATTTCAAGGACTATCCCTTCTTTGGTTAAACATGTCAGTGCACAGGTTCAGTGCCACTCTAACCTTAATTCTCAGCCTATCCCTCTAATTTACCACCAAGATATGTTTGGAGTCAAGTGTTGGCTGATACAGAAGATACAACCAACATGGGAGGGGAATAGTGGTGGGTGGTGATTACATCACCTTCTAATCCTTAAAGCCTTGTTCTATATCCCAAAGTGAATCTGCTACTTGCTATTCACTTGTTTTTTTTAAGAGTCAAAGTGCAGAATTCATTTGATTCATTTATTTCTGAGTCAGCTAGGAAGGCTGCAGGTAAGACTGATGTCTCCACGTTGGTGATTTCCAACTGTGTAATAATACCTTGAGTATTTGTGCATCAGTATGCAGTTTACAAAGTGCTTTCACATCAAAAATTTCCCTGACTCTCACAGCAACAGGCCTGTTAAGTGCATGGAACAAATTTTCCAGACTAGAAGTAGCTCAGCGAGGTTGTGTAGCTTACCTTGGGTCACACAGCCAGTTTAAGACAGGGCCAAACTTGAACTAGGCTCACATTCCCAACCCTTTCCATCGCCACAGAGGTACCCCATAAATTCAAAACAAGCCTGTCCAAATTCGAGGCATTTCATTACTGAAGTCCACGCAGTATCCGTCGTAAGGCACACATACACAGCACACAACTCTGCTGCTTAACAGAATAAGCATTCATTGAGCTCCCTTCTGCAAATCTATGATGGAAGGAATAAATGCAAGAAACACATGCTCAGTTCTAATCCCTTCTCATTTCCTCCTGGCACCTGTTTCTGCCCCCACAGGCA
Organism: Propithecus coquereli; assembly: GCF_000956105.1. Lineage (NCBI taxonomy): Eukaryota > Metazoa > Chordata > Mammalia > Primates > Indriidae > Propithecus > Propithecus coquereli. The sequence goes on from NW_012144300.1 coordinate 4,079,626, forward strand.
CCAAACACTTTAACAGCTGGCAGAAATGAGAACCAAGAGATAATACACTCAACCATTGTAGACCCAGCCTGCACCAAAATGGTGGTTAGGAAATAATGTGGAAAGAACCACCCAGATTTTAAGAGTGCAATAAAACAGGTGCCAAAACGTCTTCCATATTCTCCTGGACAATACAGTCACAAGAGATACATGAGTTGCTGTCCCAGGACACAAGGGTCTCCTAGTAGACAGACACACACCACTCAACGTTCTCACTCCTCCCCTTAAGGAAATATTGCTGGAAAGAATACCTGGTTGTCGTATTTAAGGGCACAATGTGTATGCAGAAAGCACCTTATTGGGAGTACATGGGGCAAAATTGTGGCTATGCATTTTGTTAACCTTCCAGGATTCATGGCAAGAAAACACTGCTGTTGATATTATTTCAGTGCTCACCGGCCTTCCTCTTCATGGGTGGTGGAGCTTGACAGACTTACAAAATTAGAATTCAAAATCCAATTGAGGCCTTTCAGGCAGCACCAGCTCTCAAGAACGGCTCTCAAGAACTTCTACCAGTAGGGTTCCTCTTTCTCTAACACCCGCATACATCCTATGATTATGTAAGTAATTATGTATAATGTTCCCATTACTCACGCTGCCTCATTAACACATCTGGACAGCCTTTGTCTAATGGATGGCCCAGCCCCTGGTGAGGACCGAGGGCAAAATGATTTCCCCAGTGCCCCACGGTCCCATAAGCTGCAAAGTCAGGGGCAACAACACAAGCACAAGGAACAGTACTGAAGCTGATTTGTCACAGCCCTGGGAAATCAAACTGGCTTCTGCAAGCATAGAGAACTTCTGCAGCCCACACTGGCCCTCAAGTACACCCCAAGAATGTGGTGGGGGCACCTGTAAAAACACAGAGCACAAACCAGCCAGTACCAAGGGATTCTGGGATCTCAGCTCTCCTTCCAAAGATGACTCGAGAAGAAGGCAGCTGGGGATAAGGGGGTAGCTCCACCAACTGGCGCTTAAAAAAACAATGAACACTAACGCGCACTTGAGACACACACTCCTGTTCTTGGAAACTGACAAAACTGACTTCACTTCCACAAGTTTCTCAAGCAAAAAGCCTTTCCAGGCCGGGCACGGTGGCTCACACCTGTAATCCTAGCACTCTGGGAGGCCAAGGCGGGAGGATTCCTTGAGCCCAGGAGTTTGAGGTTGCTGTGAGCTAGGCTGATGCCAGGGCACTCTAGCCCAGGCAACAGAGCCAGACTCTGTCTCCAAAAAAAAGGAAAAAAAAGCCTTTCCAAAGGCTGCCAAGAGCCCCTTTTATGACCTTTTCTCCCCTTTTTGGGGCTAGCCTGATCATTTTACCTCTATTTTATCTGAACTAAAAAGTGAGGAGGGAATATAGCCTTTAAGCATCTTGCCAGTCTATCGCCTTGGTTTTCTCATCTGTAAAATGGAATCAAAAGCGCCTTTTCTCGCGTGAACTCACTATGGAAACAATAAATGAGGATGGTTACTTCAGAATTGACTGGGTCCTTTCTTCACAATGTTTTCTAGAGGGGTGGGTGTTGTGTGGCCATCTGGAAGTGTTTTTTATAATCCTAGCTCTTATGACACATCTCTTCAAAGGGCAAAGAGAGCCTCAGAGGAGGTGGGCAGCATCCTCACAATAATAGTCAAATCTGTGGCAAGACAAACAGTGGTAGAATTGGAAAGAAAACCAGAGATCCAGAGCTGTAGTCAAGCTCTGGCTGCTCGCTCAGGTATGACCTAGACTTTGCCCTCTGGGACAGTATCTGCATCTGGAAAACAGGGGCCCTTTCCTATCCCAGACAGCCTGACTCTAAGAGAGCAAGAAAGATAAAAGCCACCTGCAAGAAGTGAAAGGAAAAGAAGTCCTGGAAGGGGGCAGGATTACTCCACCAAGAGCAAAATGATGGGTCGGCTCCACTTTTAATGATTTTACTCTGAATCAGAATTGAATGGGAAAAAAAGCCTTATTAAAAAATCTGAGGTTTTCAGAAGGCTATAGGATTGACTGAAGTCCCATAACAAGAAAAAAAACTCTCTCAAATTGTCTACAAAAAAGTAGACAGATATCACAGCTTTAGAAAACCAAAGTCAAAGCTCCCATCTCCTGGAATAAAAGAAACCTGCAATGGGAAGGCTTTATGGACAAATGAAACAAGAAAAATGAAGACTGGGGCCTGGAAAAGCAATTGAGGTTTGTGTTGGGGTGTCACAGGAATATAGTTATCCGAGAGATAGGAAGAAGCAAAAATTAATAGACTGCGACTAAGAAACTCTGATTCTATTTGTCTCATTTTCATTAACAGGTAGGCTTAAGGATTTAGACTCAAGCAGACCTCCAGTAATATCTCATAAGTAAGACAATATAATTAAAGTTGCCGGATTACAAGATACAAGCTTCTGAACTCCATGAGTTAGGTGTAAAATCACTAATCTTCCTGCCCCCTGCTATCCAGTGAATGGCACAATTATTTTTAAATCTAAAACTAAAACAAATCCCTCAGTAGGACTACTCTAAAATGATTCACATTTTACCTATGCTATGTGGCTTGAATTACACAGAGGGATTAAGGCTAAATACAGTTGGAAGGTGTATAAGAACCAGAGGTGACAGGAATCAGTTAGTTAATGGAAACAAGTTTGTCAGCCAAGAAACCATTTTTTTAAAAGAACATATTCCTTAACATTTTAACTTAAACACACAAATTTTACTTTTAATTGCAATTTTTGATACATGGCCATGGTCTCATTTCTGAGTTTAAGACTTCTTTAAGATTTACTGTTCTACATCAGATTTTCTGATTTTGGGGGGAGGGAGTTTGGGCATAACTTCAGTTTTGCTCTTAAAAAAGAGAATCACTTGCAAAACAATGATGTGTGAGCAGTCCATACATATTTTCCCCAAAATCTTTTAAATGTCTGGCCCACATCTAATTTAACAGCCTTATTTTTTTAGTAATTGACTTTTATCAAGTCTTCCCAAAACATTCAACTTAAAGTTTTCACAGAAACAAACTCTTTTCACACTCCTTTCAAGGTTGACATAATATTTAACTGTAATTACAATAATAAACCCAACTGGAATAACCAGATTTAAGAACAAATAACTGACACTTGGCAAGACTTCTGGGTGTGAGCCAAAGGGGACAGAGGCACACCCCAGAGATGCCCACTGGCCCGGAGCTGCATGCTGGGGTATCCGCCAAGATGTCTTGCAGCCAACAGAGCAAGTAGGTTGGGTAGGTTGAAGGTTAGGAGAGCTGCTACTGCAACCTTGGGGAAGACTTGGAACAGTAACATTACAAAGATCAGAATGACATAGCGAGAATTCAGATAACAACGTCAGGAGTCCGAGACCTTACACCATTGTGATCAGAAGCAAAACACCAGATTAAAAATACTTCAGTTTAGCCTTTACCAAGTGTTTTAACTGACTAAGTTTAGTATGGACTTTCCCATGTCTTCTTTGAAAGGGGATGTGGGGAGAACAGTTCCATTTTGAATTGTATTAGACACTAGTCATATACTCCAAAAAATTTTCTCCTGCTAAAGGAGAAAAGTTTAAATAACCTTTGGAGCAGGGTATGTATACTAAGATTAACACTGTAGTTATTTCAAAAGCACCTGGAAGTGAGTCGACAGCCCTCAGCCCAGCAACAGAGACTGGTTTAACTTACTATGAGGAAAAACAGCCATTATACCTTCTAAGTACCAAATAATTCAAGTTGGCTATTTGGGCCACTATCTATAGGGACACACAAGTCAGGTATTAACCTACAATAAGCTAATAACCCAGGTCATAATAACCCAAGTTGGATTATTTTTGTATATAATTTATTTTTCCTTTTAAATTTTACTGACACATTCAGGACTTGATTACACTTTCCTTGGGTACTATCTCTACACAGTGATAGCTGCTAAATTGCCTCTACCCTGGAGTAATGTGACAAAGAACAAGGTTTTCCACTTCTAGAAACAAGTAGAAAGCAAGACATGTGAACAGCCCAGGAAAGGGAAAATGTAGCAATTAAATAAACTGTGCAAGTTTTTCCCCCAGAACTGTAAAATAACCTGATTGGACAATTTGTGTAAAACAGTGGGAAAAAATTTAAAAACAAAGCTCATAAATCCAACCACTATATTCTGGTGTTTCCTCTACTTTTTCTTTACAATTGTATATAATTACAGTAAATCCTGCTTTGGAACTTTATAATGCAAACTTTTTCAAGTTTTTAATCATACTGCACTTTTTTTTATCAGAAAATTAGATACTTAAAACTTACAAATTCTGCTTCAACTGTCCTAGAAATCAAACTGGTAATTTGTTTTCTTGCTAACTGCATAAATCATTATCTTCACGTGGCGGAGATTTTCTTTCTGATTTCGAATTCATACCTGCTGTAAAGCAAAGATCAAATGGTTGTGAAGCCTGGATATCATATCTGTTATTCTCCCTAGGAATATCCAACCAGTGGAGTCACAGAAATACAGAAAATAACCACAGAGCAAAACATGCAACTGTTTTCACTGTCCAAATGGATTGGGGCTTTAAAAAGGCAAATGTTTTGGGTTATTTAAGGTATTGTAGTGGGAATCGTGCCCAACACAATTAAGACGGGATTACATTGCAATTTATGAGTTTCTCAAGGATATCATTTAATATGAAATATAACAATCATTTCTCCCAAAGCCTACCATCTACAATCACACTCCCAAACCCTGCTTTGCTAAGGCAATAAACTAAATGGCAACTCAGCAGGCATCTAAGGCTTTTGAGACCAACTGTAGGAAATATGCTGCCTTCCACCAGCTCGAATATTAATGCCACCTTACATATAAAGAAGCACACTGTTTTACATCGATCACGCACATGATCTCCTCAGTGACTTGGCGAAGTGGCAAAGGCAGATATTACTTTTTCCATTTTACAGAACGGAAAATGGACTCAATTTGAGCGTCTGGTTCTCCTGCTCAGAAGAACTAATCCCAGAACACCTTGAGACTTAAGAGTGCTGTTCTCTTCTAACTTCATGTATCAATGACAAGTCTTCCCTCTGTCCAGACTCCCAAAAATATGCCCAGTAAGCACAAAATTGACACAGCAAAAAGCCCCCACCATGGTACTGCGAGGCTTCCAGAAAGGGCAACAGTTGCTGCTATGCAGCATCACCCTGAAGGGTATCCCGCCACATCCTGAAAAACACCCACAACACGGCTTAAAGTGACAAGGTGGCCGAATCCACAACAACGTCCTCCAACAAAGCGCTGGTGAGGACACACAAGCACCACAGTAGTAAAGACCTGGATCAGAGGAAGTGAAAACATTCCTGCAGAAAGAAGGCGCCTCCTCCCTGCTCCCCACCCCCTAAGTGGAATCAGAGCAAGGTCCGGTGGCACGCGTTTGGGGACCAAAGGTTCGCCCGGCGCTCACCTGGTGGGAAGAGCTGCGCTTCGAGGCGGAAAGTAGAGGCCCGGCCCATTCTCCTCCTCCTCTTCCTCCTCCCACGCAGCAGCCGGGCTCCGCGGCAGCTCCCGCCCCCGCTCCCTCCTCCCGCGGCAGCCCCGCGGCGCCTGGAACCTCCCGCCCGACTTTTGACGTCACGGAGGAGGAGGGGAAGGTTCCACCCGGGCCCGTCCCTTTGTGACGTCACAATGACAACAGAACGCGGCCCCCAGCGTCCGGGAACCGGGAACAGCGGGGGGCGGAGGGAGGGACTGAGGGCGGGGGTGTGGGCGCGCGGCAGGGGAAAAACCGGGGGGCGGGGAGGGGGCGCGCTGACGTCTCGCTGGCTTAACCTGTTGCTCTCGAGACTGCGCTGGAGCCGGCGGGCAGGGCCGCGGGAAGCTGGCAGAGCCGCCGCCGCCATGCTCGGCCGTGCGCGCGGTGGGGGGCGCCCGCTGCAGCTGTGCGCCGCGCGCCCCCTCCCCGGCACGCCCACGCCCCGCTCCCCTCCCCGGGCCCTGCCGAACCGCCCCCGCGCCCCACCCACCCGCGAGCCAGCCCCGGGCGCCCGGCGTCCGCCTTGCGCGCCTGCCCGCCCGGAGCCCGGAGCCTGCCCCCTACAGGCCGCGCGCGCGCCCGCTCAGCCCCGGCCCAGCCCGCCGCGACCCCGGCGCGCCGTCCCCTCTGCAGCCGGCTCGAGCTCGTCGGGAGCACGGGCTCCGCTCCCGGAGCGTTAACTCGTACTATGCCTCCCGCGGCCGCAGCCAGCCACTGGCTTGCGGCCGGACGCCCCGACTTGACAGGATCTGCTGACCACCAGCAACACAAAAACCCACCCCACGCGGCTCTCCAACTTAACGAGGTCCGGATGGGGGGGCGGTTCTTGTCCAAGTTCTATCCCATTTGCTTTGTGGCTTCATCAGAAAGGGACGAGCCCGGGGAAGGCGTCCACGCTCCAAGGCAAGGTTGTCTCCATGCAGTTTCCACAGCCCGAGTTTAAACTAGTCCTTTGCATTCTACCCAGCCCTCTGCAATGCGGATGTATTTTAATTCGTAAATTCTTTATGGAACAGCTTTTTAAGTTGGGCTTGATTATTTTACCTTGCATTTCTTTCATAATTGAAGTTTACGTGTCTAGATTAGGATCAGCTCTAGAATAGGCATTCAAGCCTTTCCATTAAATATATTTTTTACAAAACCAGTGCCCCGAAGGTTATCTCCCATTACACACACACTGATCAAAAAAGGAAAATATTAACACTAATTTGTCTACTCGAGTTAAATAAAACTTTCTTATAACATTGCATTATTCCTAATGTATGTTCATCTGGCCTTTAAAAAAAAATGAGTTCTTTGATTTAAAGCATGCAGCTAATCACCAATCACTCGAGTGCATATTTGGTTAATCCCTCGGTCCCCCTCTTTCCTCCCTCCCCTCAAACTTAAAAAAAAAAGCCACCACACACAAAACAAAAACACTCCTCATGCCAATCAAAACGTAGCTGTAATATGCACAAAACAAATTTAACTATTCCAGACCATTTAAATCTCTGAATAATCACCCAATTTCAGAAGCCCCGTTAACAGGGGAAATTATTTGTAGTCACTTACATATGCATTCACAAACATACTTAAAAACATTAGCCACAGTCTATGTCCCTTTCCCCTAAAACTGGAAATCATGAATTTTTTAAACAAAACCAGCCTCATTATTAAAGTCAATCCCAACAAATGCATTCGCTGTAACATGATTCCCAACTGGCTTATGTTGTAAACCAGATAAGCCAAAACGACCACATACATTAAATTTGATGTGCCAGTGCAAAGAGAAGATCGCCATAATCGGACCCTCGATTGCAACTTAAAGGGCTTCCAACACACAAGCGTTACACGATTTTCCAAATAACATTAATAATAATAACAGGCTCATTTGCATGCAAAGTGCAATATGGGGCCAAATCCGCCTGAGAATGCAGTTTAGTTACATTACCGCAGCTCCCCCCCACCCCAAGCTCCACCAAAATCCCTTGCCTTTCATCTAAAACTAGATTATGGTTGTGTCATTCGAGGTCAATTTATTCACTTGAGGTATCTCTATACCAATCTGTTTTTTCAACCAAACTAGGCAGACACGACTTTGCCTGAAAAGCCCTCTTTCAGAAAAGAAAGAAACAGCCTTATCGGACGATGTGTTTAAAACCCTTCAGCTGCAGAATTATCTATAAACTTGACATTCACAGCCATTGCTTAAAACTGCAAGTCAAAGGATGTGTTGTTAGGAACACTTACGTATTTCTTCTGAATGATATTCCTCTTGGGTCTTTCCTTGCTCATTCTGAGATCCAAATGCTGATTGCAAAAGGGGACAATTGCTTCATGAATTTAAAGCCGTCAGAAATTTGCAAAAAAATATCCTGGTGGTTTTTATTGTTGTTGGTGGTGGTTGATCTTGTAATCCGACTTTTCTTCCTCTTCCCCCAAAGCCAGATTCGCCTTGAAATAAATCCGAAATTGGGAAGGAAAAAAAAAGAGCCAAAGACGAACGAAGCAAACAAAAAAAAATTCACTTTAGTAAAACACTCATAATGGAAAATTTCCCCCGAAACACATACACACACACAAAAAAAAAACCGACGCCCTTCACTCCCCCCCTTTTTCCTCCAAAAACTACATCAGCGAAACGTGAAGGTCCTTAGTGTCTGATCTGTAGTTACATCTTGGAAAAGAAAAGGGAAAGATAAATAAAAAATGTTGGAAGTCACGTTTGTGCTGCAGCAGCAGTGCGAGCAGAAGAGTCAACTCCAGCGGCGGCGGCGGCGGCGGCGGCAGCACCACAGCGAGGGCTCGCCGAGTCTCTTTTTTCCAAGCCCCCTAACCAATGAGAGAGAGGCTATCCAGCCCAACTTTAAATGGACTCTGCTTTTATACAAGTTAGGGTTCCTCGGCTAATTCCCCTCCGAAGGACAGCCGAAAACTCCCACAGCTGAGCACCCGGGCGCCCGCTAAACCGGGTGCCGACCGGCCCTGGCCGAGTCCGGGGGACGCCCAAAGCCCCGCCAACCGGACACCCGAGAGGCCTCTACGGATATTTGCCCAGACAACCCCTCAAGCATCTCTCCCACGCCGAGCCCAGGAGTGGAATTGAGAGAGACTCCCTAGCTCAATGCATGGCACGCTCGGTCGCTCCACCTCACCCCCTTTCCCCAGCTTGCCGCTCACCCCACGGCCGGCCCACGCTGGCCTCCACCCCTGCCCTCGCGTCTACCTGCAGCCGGGCTGCTGGGTACGAGTGCCCCAGGACTCCCGGCCCCGGGGAGAGCCGCCTATTCCCGGGGCACCTTAGAATGGTCCCCTTGATCTTCTGGAAGTTGTAGTCCCCCGACTACAAAATGGCTATGGCCACGGGAGCTTGGAACTACAATTCCCAGCCTGCCCCGCGAAGCCTGTCACTCAATTCCCCTCCCTCTGCCTCGCCCCCTCCCCCTCACCGGCCCTGCCAACAAACGCTTGGACGTGTCCCGCGTGCGACACCGCTAGAGGCTGGCTCGGGATTGGCCCGCGGAGCGTGTGGTCCGCGAGCGAGGAACTCCCCACGCCGGCCCGCCCCCCGGGCCCCGGCCTCCCGCCCCCCTCCCGCGCCGGCGGCCAGCCCCCTCCCCTCGCGCCCCGCCCCCACCCGGGGCGCGAACCGCCTGTGGAATCGAGGAATCGCGCGCGCGCCGCCCGGAGCCTCGGGGGAGGGACACGAGGCTTCCCCGGGGAAGGCCTCGGAGCGTGGCGGCGCGGGGGGCGGTGTCAGGGAGGGGTTGGAGCCCGTCCTAAGGAAAACTGGGCCACGCACCAAGAGGAATCCTCCGTGCGAACTAGTTGATCGGCGGCGCCTGCTGCTTCTGCCGGGCTGCCGGTGTCACCTCAGGACAGCGCCTCGCGTATTTATACAGAGGGCCCCGGGCGGCCGGGGTAGTGCGAGGTCACCCCTGCCCGCGGCCCGCGGCTGCACGCGGCCCCACGCGCGGGGCGGGCGGTGGTCGCGGTCGCCGCGTGGGAAGGCCGCCCCCCGGCTCGACACGCGGCCCCGCGGTCACGAACGCGCCTCCGCCCGGCCATCGGGAAGGGCGTCGCTGGTGGCCCAGAAGTGAAGCCCTGGCGGCCGCCTCCTAAGATAGATAGCCGTCTTGAGAGAGACGGAGCGGGACCTTTGTTTTTACGGGCGGATTTTGTGGTGTGGGGTGCCCATGAGCGAGGCTAGAACAGTGAGGTAAAAATAAGTGGAATATGGAGACCGAGCCACACAGACACGCACACTGTAAGGAAGCATCTGGAACACCGAGTGCCAGGAATATCAACTGCCTCCGCCACGCGAGAGCCTGCTTTTTACCTGCCTGCAGCCCCCTGTCGTGCTTACTTAATCGCTGAAATAAATGAAGTAGCAGGCCCTGGTGCAGCTCCTTGGGCCTTCGCCTTATTAACAACTTTGTCAAGTCTCACGTCGCCATTCTGCCTTGTTAATTTTCTTGTTTTTAGCACGGTTTTAGGGAAGTAATGTTTTCAGTGATCTCTCAAGCTAGCCTCTGAATAAATGAAAAGTGGGATAAGTGCTTCCTGGTACGCAGGCCTCTGCATTTTATTCTCCTGCTCATTCCTTGCCGTCTGCTTACTTCAAAAGCATAAATACTCAACTGTTGAGAGTTTATTTGCAGCAGTGTTTGAAGAGAAAACCACGGTGTCTAGAAAGGTCTCAGAAACTGGGGGTACAGGCCGGGCGCGGTGGCTCACGCCTGTAATCCTAGCTCTCTGGGAGGCCGAGGCGGGCAGATTGTTTGAGCTCAGGAGTTCGAAACCAGCCTGAGCAAGAGCGAGACCCCGTCTCTACTAAAAATAGAAAGAAATTAATCGGACAACTAAAAATATATATAAAAAAAAAAAAACTAGCCAGGCATGGTGGCGCATGCCTGTAGTCCCAGCTGCTCGGGAGGCTGAGGCAGGAGGATCGCTTGAACCCAGGAGTTTGAGGTTGCTGTGAGCTAGGATGACGCCATGGCACTCACTCTAGCCCGGGCAGCACAGTGAGACTCTGTCTCAAAAAAAAAAAAAAAAAAGAAAGAAACTGAGGGTACAGAGACCCGGATTCAAATCGCACCGCACCCACTTCCTAAAAGGCTTCTCTGACCTTGTCAGTTTCCTCATCTGCAAATTAGTGATGACCAAACCTTGTGGGGGAGGATTCTATGACAAATAACATCAATCGAGCTAAGAACCCAGGCACATTATTGGAAACTTTTCAATAATCGAAATAAAAGGCCTTTTTGAAAAGCCTTTTAATTATTTTACCCTTTTAAAAAATCTGAATGCTTTTTAAAATGAAATAATATTATCTTATGTTCACTTAGCAAACAGAAAAATAAATGATCTTTTGTGCCCTAAATATAGCAAAACTTGTTCGCTAGTGCCATTTGCTGGGAAGAACCTAGTAAACAGACTCTGCCACCCACCATGTTTTCAAAAGACTTTCGGATCATCATGACCTGTATACTGGAGGTCTCCACTTCCCCACAGTGTTAGGGCTTTCACCTGCTTTCTGTAAATTTAAGGTTAGATCTGTCATTCCCCAGGCACCTATTAAAGAACAAAAGTGGGTTTCTTCTTGGTTCCCTTAGCTATCCCTGGAGGCTGGCCTTCTCAGTCCTGGGCATGTGAATTCCCTGCTGGGCTACCAACTCCAGTCACCTGATGTGAAAAAACATTGTGTAGTTGAGGTGTGAGGGTAGGGGAAAGGAAGGAGTTTGCTCATTTCCAAAAAATGTGGCTAATATTACCGTTGTTTTCCCTAATAAGGAAAATAAATTGGACTTCTTAGTGGTTGATAGTGTTTCCTGTTGTGGAAAGACTCCTTATGAAGTCTTTCCCTGCCATCTTGGCAAGGCCTGATATTACTGAAGGAAATTAGAAATATTTTTACCCCAAAATGTGGCATTTTAACATACTGGATTGACTAAAAAGTCTCAAGGTTTTTCTGATATCCCCACCCAGCCACCACCATTGGCTCTCCCAAAATCTTTCAAGTTTCTTTATCTGCCTGAGACCCTGACCCACCTAAGAAAACAACCGTCTTTGCTTCCTCTCCCTGTTACCTTAATATCCATTGCAGGAAGGAAGATCAAGAATGCAACCAGACCTGGCCCAGTCCTTTTTAAAAATAATACCTGTGTCTCAGGTTAATTTAATTTGCAAAGAGAATCATTTACAAGTCATCTGTTTCCCCTATCGATTCGTTCTCCCAAGTATCAATTCATCCTCCCTACGAATCATTTATTGCCCCTCAACAGAATTACCTATATTCCTCATCTCCTCCTCCACTCTAAAATGAGTGTATATAAACTTCTGGCCCCCATTGGGATATTGGGCAATCACTCTGTGATTCTTCCTGTGCACACAGTAAATAAATTTATAATCTTTCTCCTATTAATCTGCCTTATTATGAGCTGATCTTTGAGCGAAGCTTCTGGTGGCATAGGGGGAAATTTTACCTTCCCCCCCACATTGTCTTTCCTTCTTTTTTCCACCTATTTTTCGCTTTCTGTAAATCAAATTTGCTTTCTCCTGGTGATTTTAACTCTTGAAAGCACTTCTCTTGACCTCTCCATCGTGGGGCTAGGGGAAAACCCATCTGGATACATTGATTCTATAGGACTATGTGCCAGAACTGTCCTTATCCCTGAGAACACAGAAAGTCCAAACGTCCTTTGTAAAGAAGCACACAGTTCAGTAAAAAAGGCAGAGTTTACAGTAGGCTGTGATACCTCCAAAAAGTGCTATATTAGCAATGTAGAAAAGGTGCTAAAGGAAACCCATACCTGAGAAGACGAGGAATGAGGGAGTTTTGAAGGAGGTGCAGGGGTTCAGTGGTTTGAAGTAAGCATGTGTTTCACCAGTTGACATTGCATCCTCATTTGCTTACCTTCTCCAATTTTGTTTTATGTTCCCAGCTCTTCTTTCCAAATAAAAAATAAAGTTCCTCAAGTCAGAGATGTTGTTATCTAATTCTCATATCCTCCCAAAGCTCCAAAAACTTCGTAGAATTTGAAAGGTATCCAGTAAATGTTTACTGTTTAATATTTCACCAAAACTATAATGCCCAATTATTTAGACTATGCCAGACATTTAGTGTGAAACTGTCATCTCCAATTCCATTTCGGAACATTGCTATTTTTCCTCTTGCACTCTCCAAATCCCATATAGTGTTATACATTCTTCAAGGCCCCAACCCCAGGCCTATTTTCAATTCAGCCTGGCTGCTTGGCCTATTCATTCCTGAATTCTTGTTGCCCTTTGTTATTTTGGCCACATTTAAACGTGAGTTTAAAATTTTGTTCTATGTTATACTATTTCCTGATTATGTCATTTGTATATCTTGTCCCTCTTAATTAGATCAAAAATTTGATGGGGCCATGATTTGTCACATATTAAGGCAACCATTGGCAATGAGGCCAATCAATGGATGGGAATCAGATGTTTATAATATGAAATCTCTAAGTGACCTTATGCCATTCACATTACCCAGCTGGGCCTCAGGTCCATCATCTATAAAATGAAAGGGTTAATTTTAATTATCACCAAAGACATTTCTGGGCCCAACGTGCTCTAATCCTGTTTTGACTTTTGTACTTGGGCATGGTGGTTTAAGCCTGTAATCCCAGCACTTTGGCAGTGGGAGGTGGGAGCATCCGGTGAGGTCAGGAGTTCTAGACTTTTGTACTGTGCTTCCTTCTTCCCCTCTCAGTGCTGGTCCCTAAGTAAGCTTAAATCCACAACTGTTGAGTAAAAATTTCTAGGGCAAGTTTCTTTATACTTGTACATTTTTAATTTCTTAATACAACCTTATATTTATCTATGATAACAATTGATACCTTGCATTCGTGTAACTTTTTATAGTGTTTAAAGCACACTGTCATAATAATTTCACTTAATCCATAAAACAACCCAGATCAAGATAAGTATTATTGTCCTCATTCTTCTAATGGGAAAATAAAATATTAAGAGGTTGTGATTTGCTGAAGTCATACAACTAGTAGGGTGGACAAGCTAGAGGTCAAATCCAGGGTTCGTGGCTCCACATGCCCTGTGCAAGCCACCTCCCTGGTTTTCCGTAATATGATCCAAAACATTATTCCATGAAATGTTACTAGGAGAGACTCGAATGGGAAGGAAATGATTCCTTGATGAACTAATTTGGGGACTGCTATCTTACACAAAAATAACCTGATTACTATAGGGTTTTAAAAATCCCAAAGGGGCATATAGTTTTGCAAATGTATTTGGTCACAGAAACCTTTTTTTAAGAAGGAACTGGTTTCCTCGGAACAGTCTCAGAGACATGCTTCAGCCAATATGATGAATTTGTACTTCATAAATGATCGCTGACTGACAATAATTCCTATGTAAGTGACTGAATACCTTATGTGAAGTTTCTAATTTTATATAGGTCTATCTTCATATGTGAGGGGAAGAGAGTAAGGAGGAGGGATATAAAAAAATAATCTTTGAATGACATTAGCTTTATAAATAACCGTGAGCGGGTGTACTCGGAAGGTGGGGGTTTCTATTGAAAGAAGGTAGAACAGCTATTTCAAGCCAACTGAGATTTGCAAGAGTATTTTAAAACACACTAGGAGGTAAACTCAGATGTAAACAGCCTTCCTAAGAGTGAGTGATGTCAAGCAGACATTAGTTCTTTTTGTTATTCAGTGCTTCCTGTCCCTGAATTACAGTCTTATTTGTCAAGCATCAATAAAATGCCACAGCACAAACCACATACAGTAAAATGATGTTTTAAAATCTACTGGTTGTCTGTGGACCTCGTTTATACAACTCACTGAAAGTCCCTAGTACTTTGGATTATTTAAAATTTTTGGACTGTCATTACTATTCTGCTTAGATTGTGTCTTGTGTTACTGAAAGAGAGCTGGCCCTGATTCAGAAACTCTGGTAAGGCAGCCAAGACGGGAAACCTGCAGTTCCTAAGAATAGAAGTTTCTGTTTATGATAATACTGTACTCTGTGTTTGGGGGGAAAAAAACAACTTATCAATGATCAACTAATCCACAAGGGATCATTAGGAGGAAACTGAGGCACAGAGATTACATGGCTCCCCTAAGTAGGCAGAGAAAGAGAGGGTGAAGCTGCATTCATCAGGACACCTTCAGATGCAAGTGAAAGCAACTCAAGTGAAAATGGCTAATGGAAAAAAATGGAGAAGGAGGGGTTTGATTCACCAAACTGAAGACCCAAAGTCCTAGTTTCAGGGCTACAGATGATGTCATCATCCTTTGCCTCCCATCCCACTCCTTCCTTCTTTCTCTCTCCATTTATCTCACCATTTCTTTCTTCCATCAGCCTCTCGAACCAGCCAGGGAAGATAGCTCCAAAGAAAACTCCTTTCCCGTAGCATGGGCATGGGGATGATGGGGATGGAGCAGAATTTGTTATCAAAGGGGGTGGGAGAAAAACATTCTGGGCAGCAAAAAAGCAATAGCAATTATAGTCCACCACAATTACTTATTAGAATAACTAATCAGTTATTTAATATTAGTTTTTCACTCTGTCAGGGCCACAGAAGTGAGAAGGATGGGAGAAAAGTACCCTTTCACCATCAGAAGCCTAGGGATTCACTGGATTCCAGAACACTCTAGCTCAGTCTGGGCCTACTCGCTCATGCACCCCAACTTTCATAGTTTGAGGTTTTCACAGACATGATGACTGCCAAGATGCTGTTTGATCTCGATATCAGACACTTTCGCCATAGTTTCTGTGAATCCATAGAATTTGTTAAACAAAAATAGAGCCTATCTCTTGCCAAATTGGGATATCTGCCAAGTATATATTCTGTTTTCCAAAACCTTAATGTTTCCAAAACCCCAGATTCACCTACACCTTTACAGAAACCCAGCACTACCTCCCTTTCTGATCCTACACACAGACACACATAGAATAAAAGAAAAAAGATTTGAGCATCAGCAGTTACGCTGCAACTAAAACTTAGTGGATTGTTAATTTTCAGCTTTTTTTCTTTTTTCTTATACTCCAGCAAGCTAAGAATTTTTCCAGCTTTTTGTCTTTCTCTCAATTGTCAAACATCCATTGAAAAAAACCATTTGTTGAAAACTTATTAAGGGTGTAAAATTAAATAAAACACAGAACTTGTCCTCGAAACATGCACACAAAGCACTAAGAATTTTGCTCTTTGTAGAAGGAATGCCAAGTAATACAGAAGAAGTAGGCGAGATATTTGAGGTAAGAAGGGAACATCTAGGCTCCACTCAACTGAAGTTTCACCAGAAACTGCTCTGGGCTTGAGTTTCACAAAAGGTTGCAGAAGAGGCCCCGCCCATCCCTTAACTTCATCCCCAGTCTACCCATCTTTCAGCTATAAGACTCACAGATGCCAAGGAAGATCATTCTCCCCCAACCCAAGAGAAAAAAAAAGAATTCATTCATTCATTCATTTAAATGTACCCAGTGACTACTTACAATGCTCCTGATTACTCTACACTTTCCCCTCCCCGGACTCTTGTAGCCTGGCAATGAGCAATGCAAAACTTCTATTGCCTTAAGCGCAACACTACTCAGATATGGAAAGCCACTGGGGTGGGAAAAGGGGGCTGAATCTAAGTAAAGTCCAGGGAACCCAGGACAAAGAAAGGAGACCCAGGACAAGGAAAGGGAATCCAGGTTATCAGAGTCTGGCCTTCATTACTACAAAATGACAGTGTTTTTTTTTTTTTTTGAGACAGAGTCTCACTCTTTTGCCCGGGCTAGAGTGAGTGCTGTGGCGTCAGCCTAGCTCACAGCAACCTCAAACTCCTAGGCTCAAGTGATCCTTCTGCCTCAGCCTCCCGAGTAGCTGGGACTACAGGCATGCGCCACCATGCCCGGCTAATTTTTTTTCTATATATTTTTAGTTGTCCAATTAATTTCTTTCTATTTTTAGTAGAGACCGGATCTCGCTCTTGCTCAGGCTGGTTTCGAACTCCTGAGCTCAACTCAAACAATCCGCCCGCCTCGGCCTCCCAGAGTGCTAGGATTACAGGCGTGAGCCACCGCGCCCGGCCAATGACAGTGTTTTTATGTGTCCATGTGTATATTAGGAAGTTGAGAGTTTTCAAACAGTATATTGTGCCTAGAAAACTCTGGGCATTCATGATTCCAGAAAAATACAGACACAGAGAGAAAAACTATAAAATCAATGTGGTTATTTAATACAGTATGGCCTAATGGGAAGATTATACTAGGAATTTGAAGACTCAAGGTTTTATCTTAGTTTTTTGTAACCTTGGGCAAGTTACTTCACTGGTCCTCACTTTCTTCATTCATGAAAAAGGGGATTGACCTAGATGGGTCTTAAAGACCCTTTCAAATCTAATAGTCTATGGCTATATACAAAACATTACTAATCTTGATAATTTATCATACTAATTTTATACAACATGGCTAATGAATGTTGTATTAATAAATTTTGAGTACAACAGTAAATTCTTAGATATACATACAGTGCACAAAATATGAACACAGTTTATGGGTTTATAGACTCACAGAATATGAACAGACACGCCATCAGAAACCTCAAAAGAGGTGTATATCTAGA
The DNA here is from genome assembly GCF_000956105.1 of Propithecus coquereli. Lineage (NCBI taxonomy): Eukaryota > Metazoa > Chordata > Mammalia > Primates > Indriidae > Propithecus > Propithecus coquereli. The sequence goes on from NW_012144300.1 coordinate 4,096,737, forward strand.
CAGACAGACAGATTGATGTAAATAGGACAAACACTCCTCACAGTTATGCTTCTGGCACTCTGAATATTTGGGTCAATATTTTTGAAGATGAGACCAAAGGCCAAGTTGGTAAGAGAATTCATATCTCTCAAGCATCCTTGGACCCAATATGGGTCCCCAGGGATTCTCTTATTCTAGAGGGCAGGAGAAACCAGTAGGAAAGGGCCAGATTTGTGTAGGTTACTATAGAGCAGATCCCTGCAGATTTCTCAAGCCATGTCAGTATGCCTGGGAGTGCTCCAAACTTTCCCAGGTCTCAGACATAGATGGTCAGAATCGCATTCCTTCCACTCTCCATCTACCCACTTATAAAGTAGCTAGCACTTACCTGGCAAAGTACCTGTCACATAATTGATAAATATTTGTAAAATAAATGGATATTTGGCACTGTGCCAATTACCATTTTGTTCACAAATAATTCTCTGCATCTCTTTCAAATAGATGAGGTACCACCAAGGACTGGCAATTATTGAGGAAGTGAAACTGTTTAACAGGTGGCGCTTAAAGGATCTCCATTTTGCTTTCCAGCCAGAACTCCTCTTCTGAAATATCCAAAGAAGGGAGGACGACATAAAAAACTTTCACGTTAGCCAGGCTTGGTGGCATGCACCTGTAGGTAGTCCCAACTTCGAGGGAGGCTGAAGAGGGAAGATCACTTGAGCCCAGGAGTTTGGGTCCAGCCTGGGCAGCATAGCCACTCCTGCTTATAAAAAACAAAAACAAAAAAGCAAATAAAAAACTTTCATGTTAGTTCAGTAATATAACACTTCCAGACATATTCAAATAGTGAGTTTAAAACTCAAGATCAGGCCGGGCGTGGTGGCTCACGCCCGTAATCCTAGCACTCTGGGAGGCTGAGGCGGGAGGATTGCTTGAGCTCAGGAGTTCGAGACCAGCCTAAGCAAGAGCGAGACCCCGTCTCTACTATAAATAGAAAGAAATTAGCCAAACAACTAAAAATAGAAAAAATTAGCTGGGCGTGGTGGCACATGCCTGTAGTCTCAGCTACTCAGGAGGCTGAGGCAGGAGGATCGCTTGAGCCTGGGAGTTTGAGGTTGCTGTGAGCTAGGATGACATCATGGCACTCTAGCCGGGGCAACAGAGCGAGACTCTGTCTCAAAAAAAAAAAACTTAAAAAAAAAAGAAGAGGAGATTAGGACATAGACAAACACAGAGGGAAGGCCGTGAAGACACAGGGAAAAGATGGCCATCTGTAGCCTTAGGAGAAACTAGCCCTGCTGACACATTGGTCTCAGACTTCTAGCCCCCAGACCAGTAAGGAAATAAATTTCTGTTGTTTAAGCCCCCCAGTCTGTGGTACTTTGTTATGGCAGCCCTAGCAAACTAATACAGTTGCTTTGCAAATTTAACCCTGACCAGTGGCCAAAAAAGGCCTCAGGTTGAGTTGCTTTTCTAGTAATGGGGCTAGGCTGTGTGGATCTGTTCTCTCACCCACTTCCCCTGTGACATGAATTTGCAAGATGAGGTAAGTGAGCTTAGGATGCTCTATAGGCCACATTTCCATTTCTTGGTCTCTAAATCATCCTCTACTTAACCCAAAGATTCATAACTTTCTGGCGATATGGGTATGGCGGAAAAAGGGGTAAGGGATGAAGCTTCTTAGTTTTAAATATTGTGGCCCAAGGATGGGCCTAATTTCCACAGCTGGGACAAGGACTTCTTTTTAAGAATACTTCACTGTGTTCAGCTTT
>NW_012144300.1:4101818-4103752 GCF_000956105.1 Propithecus coquereli
AAAAATCACCTGTGTTCATAGGTATTTATTTGTGATTGTCTTACCTTCCTTCATTAGATTATAAACCCCAAGAGGGTGCAACCCTGGGTTCTACTTCCTTCCCAACTCTTGACAGTTTGCTGAAGATAAAAGTTTAATATGTTTCTTACTGTCTCTGGATTTTATATTTTCCCACGATTTGTTAAATCTATATTAAAGGCCTATAATGTGCCTGATCTTGATATTGAAGGAAGTAAAAAGTACTATAAGAGATGACCCCTTAGGACCAAATAGCCTTTGATGTAAAAATTAAAAATGAAAAAAAAAATTTAAAAAAGGAATAAAAGACATGACCCTTGCCCTTATAATCTACTTGGAACAAAACTGTATCCTCAAGAAAAATTAAATAACAGCACAAGGTGGCCTTTGACTAAGTACAAATAAATGGTTTAGATTAAATTAAGAAATGCCATAGGATTAAGAAAAAAGGGAGAGAGAGATCCAGGAGGTTGAGGAGGCTTCCTAGAAAGGCTGGGTGTGAGCAGGACTTCCAACAAGAAGGGAAGGTTTAGGCTGGCCCAGAACAATGGGGAAAGGGAGAGGAGGGTAAAACAAAGGGGACCCGTGGCAGGACCAAGACATGTTACTATTTGAGGAATCTCCGCAACAAGTGACAGCCTGGAGACAAAAGTGCCCTTGAAGTGGGGAATGGGTTGGCGTGGAGAATGGTGTGGCTGGAGCAGCATTGATTCACTTAGAACTTTCCCCTTTCAGTGTGTGCCTTGTTCTGTTCTGTTTGTGGGGCAAAGCAGATGATGAAAGGGAGACTGGACCGAGAGCCTTGTGCAGAAGGAATTTGAGGTGGGGAAGAAAAGAGGAAAAGAAATCCCAGAAGGGGTTTTGGTGGCAGGCTCAGTCATTCAGCCTGATGTTCGGAGGTAGGAGGGGGGCTCTTCCCCAAAGGAGCTCACAGTCTAGGGATGGGAGACAACATTCTCACGTAGCATGATGAACACCATCATGGAAGAGGTGGGAATACCCAGCCGGAGCTACCAAGGAAGGCTTCTCAGAGAAGGGGACACCAACAGAAGGACTCAGTGGAGTGGGCCAGATACAGAAGTGGGGGAAGGACGGTCCAGGCAAAGGGAAGGCATGTGCAGATGGGTCATTGGCTTTGGCCCAAGGCTGGAAGTGAGCAAGTGACCAGGAATGAGTCTCGGAGGGATGGGAGGGGTGAGACCAAGATGGGCTTATAGGGGAGAAGCTTAGGGCCTGTTGAGAAGGTGTTAGGGAGTGTGGTGTGGCCAAGACAGCCAGCTGGAGAGAGCACTCCAATGGAGGAGGGAAGGTGGGGGAAGGGCTCTTAGAGGGGTGAGCATGACAGGCCAGACTCTAGGGGGATTTGAGGGAAGGGAGCTGTGGGAATGTCTGGAAGCTTTGAAAGTAGAAGAACCTGCAAAACTGGGTGACAATGGTTACATGGGATGAGGGGCTGGGAAAGGTCAACATAAAGTTTTGTGAGCTTGGGCAGCTCAGTGAATGCTATTACTGTTGAGAGAAATGGGGAAGTTAGGAGGGGAAACTGGTTTTTGGAGGGGAAACTGGGGTTGAAAGACGATTATTTCAGTTTTGGACACGTTAAGTTTGCTCTCTTGAGCTGGTATGTTTGGTTTCTATAGTTGTTCCTTCTTCCCTTAAAACTTAGTTTCGGTGCTTGGAGGGGGAGAAAAAAAAAGCTCAGTTTTGTATCTTGCACAAGATCTAGGTGCATCTATTTATACAACCTAAAATTTCCCAAGAGCCTAAGGGATCAATAGACCGCTGAGTTCTTCCAGATTTTCATTCTTGTCAATTCTGGCTGCAGTTAGAGGGAGACTTGGGAACCTCACTTGGTTGGCTAGACTTTTGTTTGTCTGAGGAGTTCTTACTCCAAGAATGAGGGCTTCCTGATGGAC
>NW_012144300.1:4103802-4105680 GCF_000956105.1 Propithecus coquereli
GGGCCCACACATTTAAAAACCTTTTAAATCCACTCCCCTACCTTGCCACAAGAAACACTCTTTAACAGAGTTGCTAGTTAAAACAGTGTACCTCCCTCTCCTTCTTACTCCCAGCCTCCAAGTTTTCCATCTAACTTTCCTTTCAACACCTGCATTTGCTGAGCTCATAGCCAATGTGGCTACCACTAGTAGCTACCACTTTCAGTGGACAGCTCTGTAGATTTGTGCAGAGTAAATGATCATTTATGGATTCTTCAGCCCAAATTCATGAATGACAGCCACGACCAGGGAATGCTAGGACCAGGCTTAAGGCTCTACCTTTTCCTTTGCTAGGGACTTTCTGGTATTAGCACTGAAAGCCCCACATCCAAGAAATCTCCTCAGAGCTGGGCAAACCAGCAAAGTTGGTCACCCTAGCTTAAAAACACATTTGAGACCCCAGGCTCCAAGAGGGCAGAGCCTGTGTTCCATTCCTGACTGTGCATCCAACCAAGGGCAGAAAAGGCCCTCAAGAAATATTTTTAGCATAACTGAATCAATGCATGTCCTCAGAATAAAAACTGCCCTCATCATACTCATTCCTCTGAACACTTTGGAGAAAAGGGACGATACCGATTCCAGATACCAGTTGCCATCACCGTCATGCATTTGGACTCTCTGATCCACAAGAGAGGCTTTCTCCACCCGAGTTCCCTTTCCAGGAATCCCAGGAAATTCTTCCAATTCTTGATCAGTCTTAGCCCAAAGCGTAAGTCCCAGTGTAGACCTCAGAGGCAAGTCTTTAAAAGCTGCGATTTTAAAGCCAGGTACAGTGAAGAATCATGGAAGTGGCACAACTTCCAAGGTTAATAGGCTGTGAATTGCTACTTTCTTTGCTCATTGCCTGTGCTTCAGCAGTTCCTTTAACCTACTGTCATTCAGCTTGGGGAGGAGAAGAAAGTGGGAATAGCACCAGCTGCTGACAACAATGCTCTCGCCTCCCCTCACCCTCAATCCTCCCACCCAACTTGTCCCCCGAAAGCACCAGGCGTTCAGTTATCCAGTAGATACTTATACAGGCTGCCCAATGTGAATTCAAATTTATTTCCAAGGCATTAGGGCCAATTACTCACCTTTGGGCCCTGTAATATCATTTGTTCCCTGCCAAACTGATTGTTTTTCCTGTCGCAAATATGATAAATCCTGCACAGTGCTGCTCAATCATGTTTAAACTGATTCAGATTGTTGCAGGAATTGGGCTGAATGAATGGATGAATGGACCGAATTATGAAATGTAGATCTTACGGATGATGCTTTTAATTCAAGAATAATTCAGTCCTACTGAGGAGAATTGGCTTACTCAGAAGGTAATACTGGCACTATTTATTTTCTTTAATTTGGCCAAGACTTGAAAGAATGCACTTTTTTTTTTTTTTTGGCCTTTATTCTTGCCATTAAGGATCTAATTTGCTTCCTTCTCCAGCTTTCAAAGATGTATTGAATTACAGTCCTCCTATAACTCTGCGCTAGAATTTGAAAATGTCAGAAAGACAATGATAATGTAGTCCCTGCCCTATGGGAGACTGCAGTCTATTTGAAAGAAAAGAAGAAAAGTACCAACAGAAAACACACATCAGTGTCCATGACAAGGTTCCAAAATGGTCCAGTCTAGAGATTCCTTATGTGTTGCTTCCCCAGACAAGCAGTATCAGTGTCACCTAGGCCTGCTTAAAAGTGGAAAGTTTTAGACTCTCGCCCAGGCCTCCTGAGTGAGAAATTCAGGGGTGAGACCCAGCAATCTGTGTTTTACAAGCTCTCTAGAGGACTGTGATGCTCATTCAGGTTTGAGAACCCCACTTGTGGAAGTTTTATTTTTATTTATTTATTTATTTATTTTTT
>NW_012144300.1:4108475-4112707 GCF_000956105.1 Propithecus coquereli
CCCCTTTCAGTGTGTGCCTTGTTCTGTTCTGTTTGTGGGGCAAAGCAGATGATGAAAGGGAGACTGGACCGAGAGCCTTGTGCAGAAGGAATTTGAGGTGGGGAAGAAAAGAGGAAAAGAAATCCCAGAAGGGGTTTTGGTGGCAGGCTCAGTCATTCAGCCTGATGTTCGGAGGTAGGAGGGGGGCTCTTCCCCAAAGGAGCTCACAGTCTAGGGATGGGAGACAATATTCTCACGTAGCATGATGAACACCACCATGGAAGAGGTGGGAATACCCAGCCGGAGCTACCAAGGAAGGCTTCTCAGAGAAGGGGACACCAACAGAAGGACTCAGTGGAGTGGGCCAGATACAGAAGTGGGGGAAGGACGGTCCAGGCAAAGGGAAGGCATGTGCAGATGGGTCATTGGCTTTGGCCCAAGGCTGGAAGTGAGCAAGTGACCAGGAATGAGTCTCGGAGGGATGGGAGGGGTGAGACCAAGATGGGCTTATAGGGGAGAAGCTTAGGGCCTGTTGAGAAGGTGTTAGGGAGTGTGGTGTGGCCAAGACAGCCAGTTGGAGAGAGCACTCCAATGGAGGAGGGAAGGTGGGGGAAGGGCTCTTAGAGGGGTGAGCATGACAGGCCAGACTCTAGGGGGATTTGAGGGAAGGGAGCTGTGGGAATGTCTGGAAGCTTTGAAAGTAGAAGAACCTGCAAAACTGGGTGACAATGGTTACATGGGATGAGGGGCTGGGAAAGGTCAACATAAAGTTTTGTGAGCTTGGGCAGCTCAGTGAATGCTATTACTGTTGAGAGAAATGGGGAAGTTAGGAGGGGAAACTGGTTTTTGGAGGGGAAACTGGGGTTGAAAGACGATTATTTCAGTTTTGGACATGTTAAGTTTGCTCTCTTGAGCTGGTATGTTTGGTTTCTATAGTTGTTCCTTCTTCCCTTAAAACTTAGTTTCGGTGCTTGGAGGGGGAGAAAAAAAAAGCTCAGTTTTGTATCTTGCACAAGATCTAGGTGCATCTATTTATACAACCTAAAATTTCCCAAGAGCCTAAGGGATCAATAGACCGCTGAGTTCTTCCAGATTTTCATTCTTGTCAATTCTGGCTGCAGTTAGAGGGAGACTTGGGAACCTCACTTGGTTGGCTAGACTTTTGTTTGTCTGAGGAGTTCTTACTCCAAGAATGAGGGCTTCCTGATGGACCTGTCCGACTAGAATCACAGGTCTCTCATGCTGGACCATCCCGGCTCAGCTTCCTAAAGAAAAGGCGTTCTAAACAGACGCTGCTCTCTGGGGACAGGCACTAAGGTGTCTGCAGCCTCATAGTCATTCAGTCACCTCAAGTATGTTAAAGTCCTACTCCAGCTGGTGGCTGGGGCTACCTGTCAGAGAGGAAATAGGTCAGCCTGACTCTCCTGATCACCCGAGTGGAGAAAGTCCCACAGTGTGGGGTGAGGACAGGGCAGAACAGCCTGACCTGGCTCCTCTCTGTGGGGGTTGGAGTCGAGCAGGCCGGACAGGGCCAGCTGACCTCTCCAGCTCCCAGTAATCTTTTTGAAGCTACCAACCATGCAACCTCCTTGACTCTGACAAGGACACAGAGTCTCCCTGACCTTTTAAAGAACAGTAGGTTTAACCTGGGTTTCTTGGGGTCAAGCTAACCCTACTCGAGGGCCTTACTTAGCAGGATTGAAGCATTGCTCAAAAATAAATTCACTTCTTGGGAGGCTGAGGTGGGAGGATTGCTTCAGCCCAGGAGTTCGAGGCTACAGTGAGCTATGATTGTGCCACTGCACTTCAGCCTGGACAACAGTGCAAGATCCCAGTTCAAAAATAATAATAATAATAAAATTAGATTGAATTAAATTAATCTAGGAAAAAGAATGACTTTCTTAACTTGGAATTGACAGAACTAAGGGCAGCTGTTCTGAAATCAAGGAGGAACCCTGGCGTTCTTCTTGACTCTTCCCTCCCCATCCTTCTCCTAGTGCCAGTGGCTAATCAATCACCGGATTCTTCCTTTTATAAAACACCCTGCAAAGCCATCTACTTCTCTCTTTCTTTACTACTAGCCTAGGCCTTCAACTCTTGCCCGTTCCACTGTAACACCCTCCAAACTGGTCTTCTACCCTGACTCCCGCCCAGCTCCAATCCATTCTGTCCACCCAAGAGAGATAGGTCTCCCCACCATGTAAATCCAGTTATGTGCTGGGGTGGGTCATCTGCAAATATGGCCAGCAACAATAACTCTTCCCATGAACAGGAACAGGTGGAATTTATTTCCCCCCTCCCCTTGAATCTGGGCCTATGACTTGCTTTTACCAACAGAATATAATGGAAATGATATTCTGGGATTTTTTTTTTTTTTTTTTTTTAGATAGAGTCTTGCTCTATTGCCCAGGCTAGAGTGCCATGGCATCGGCCTAGCTCACAGCAACCTCCAACTCCTGAGCTCAGGCGATCATCCTGCCTCAGCCTCCCGAGTAGCTGGGACTACAGGCATGCGCCACCACGCCTGGCAAATTTGTCTATTTTTAGTAAAGATGGGATCTCGCTCTTGCGCAGGCTGGTCTCAAACTCCTGACCTCAAACAATCCTCCCGCCTCAGCCTCCCAGAGTGCTAGGATTACAGGTGTGAGCCACCACACCCGGCCGATATTCTGGGACTTCTGAACTCAGGCATTAAGAGCCCAGCTTCCTTTTCCCTCTCTTGGCAGTCAGCTACCACATAAAGAGGTTCCAAGCCAAATTATAGGAAGATAAGAGACCAGGTGAAGAGGCAGAGAACCAACCAGTCCCCATGTGTTGCAGCCGCCTTAACTAAGGCCCTAAATAAGTGAGTGAGGCCACAATGAGCATTCTAGCCCCAGCAACCCCATGTTGTCCTGGCCCTGTCAAGCCACCCCAGCCAGCATCATCTGGGGTAAGGATGACCCATCCCTGTCAAACCCTGCCCAAGTTTTAGAATCATGAGCAGATAAATGGTTGCTGTTGTTTTAAACCACTAGGTTTTGGCATGGTTTGTTATACAGCAGATAGCTGAAGAGTATCCTAGTCTTAAAATAAAGTCAACTTTCCTTAAGACAGTGTTGACCTGACACTTGCCTCTCTAGCCCACGCTTCATCTTCTATGAAGATACCTTTGCACGCTTAGATTCATTTCGCTCTTCTGAGCCCCACCTAGTCATCCACCAGCTTTCCCTCTCCCAGGAAACAATACTTCTTCCAGGAAATCTTTGCTTCCATGAGCTGAATTGGGGCCTTACCAAGGCTTTCTGTTGCACCCACACTTATGTTATGGTAGCACTTAGCAGATCATATTGTAATGGCCTGATTACTTATTTGTCTCTAATTATATCCCTTGTTCCTACTACACTATCTGGCATAGTAGATGCTACTTAATATTTGATAAATGCATGAATAACAAATTGCATAAGGGTTAGAACTATGGAATATTCTTTTTGGACTTGAGCATTTTTATTCTTCTTTTGTAAGATCCCTGATTATCCCCAGCAGATGTCATCTTCTAAAAGCTGTGTTTCGTATTCTCTGAATCTTAGATTTCTCCTCTCTGTCTCTGCTGTCTCCAAATGGACAATAATTGGTGTTCATGCCAGTGAGTCCTGGGACACAATGAAACCTTGAAGTGATGCATTCTCAGAGATTAAAGTATAGTTTCAATTTTTGGAAATGTAGTAAGCCAATTTATGACAACCTACGTCTGTACCTCTGAATTCACCCAAATGTTAAAAACTCCCAAACAAACCCAAATGTTCATCCGTGCTGGGTAAGAAAAAAACCCTTGCTTTTGTAAGTGTTTTTACTTTGCCAGAGGGGAGTCCATATCTGTTATCCACTGCAGTGTCGCCACAGTTCTGTGAGATGAGTAGAAGAGGTGGTGGCACTATATTTCTATTTTACAGGTTTGGAAGCAGAGGTTATGTGAGTGTCCAGAGTCACATAGTTGGTTAACGATACAAGCCAGATAAGATCCATTCTGCTGATGACTAACTAGTCTGCTGCTTTGCCCATGTGTTCTCAGTGACAATAGTAGGAATGAAATTTTCAATATAACTGAAAGTTGCACTAGAGATTTTTACAATATTTAGTGATTGAAATTTCCTCCCAGGCAAGGATCAACAGAGTACAGGAGTTTGAATCTAGCCTGGGCAACATAGCAAGACCCCATCTCTCTTTGCAAAAGAAGGAAAAAAGTAAATATATATTTATTTTTTTCCCTCTAT
>NW_012144300.1:4113102-4126281 GCF_000956105.1 Propithecus coquereli
CCCCCACACACACACCCAATACACACACCATTTATTTGTTTAAGAAATCAATTTGCTTGTCCTGTAGAATTCCCCCAGACTTGGCCAAAGACATCCTCTGTTTTTTTTGAGACAGAGTCTCACTCCGTTGCCCTGAGTAGAGTGCCATGGCATCAGATTAGCTCACAGCAACCTCAAACTAAACTCCTGGGCTCAAGCGATCCTCCTGCCTTAGCCTCCTGAGTAGCTGGGACTACAGGCGCACACCATGATGCCTGGCTAATTTTTCTATTTTTTGTAGAGACAGGGTCTCACTCTTGCTCAGGCTGGTTTCAAACTCCTGAGCTCAAGTGATCCTCCCGCCTCAGCCTCCTAGAGTGCTAGGATTGTAGGCGTAAGCCACCACGCCCAGCCTCAATTTCATCCTCATAGCCATAAAATATTCTGTTTCTATATAACGTATTACATGTAACTCATTTGTGCAAATTAAATATATTAGAACACTTTATAAACAATCTATTATAAATGTTAAACACTTCCACATTCAGCAACTATTTATTGAACATCTACTTTGTACAGGCTTCCCTTTCTAATTTCTCAGTTAATGCATAATAAGGTCTTCTACACTAGAAGCCTTGATCAAATCTTTGCTTTCTTGTTTGCTCCATGCTTATATCATAGATCTGGCCATAGACAGTGCTTAACAAGCTCAGACTCCCCATTTACTCCTATGTGGCTTCTACCATCAGTACTCTAAGACCTCCTCAACTCAGTCTGAATCCCCGTAATGGGCATCAGGCAAGACTGTAAACCTCAAGTAAACCTTATGGTACCTTGTCTGTTTACCAAATGGACATCTCCAGTACCTAGCACATTCTCCTACATATAGTGGGTACACATTTATGCAGGTACTCAACAAATATTTGTTGAATGAGTACATAAATGAGCTTCTCTCCTCCAATCATTATTTCTTATCCAACCTGAACACTTAGACTAGATTCATCTTCCTAAAACGTCATCATTCATCTCTCTTCACTGAATACATTCTAAGTTCAGTGGTGAGCTGTAACCAGCTCACGTCAGTCACAAGAGCAACTGTTAGATTTTTAGGAATTTTGTGAGCTGGTTGACATTACATTGTAGTTTGAAATTGGCCATGATGGGAGTATTTACACCATGGCAATTGGCAAATACTACAAATCAGGGCTTTTCTTTGCCTCTTCAGAGAGCACATTGTTAAACAGTTTCAGTCTATGTTAGCTACTGCACTACACAAGAACCTATTACTGTCTTCTGTCAATTCAGAAAGTACTCAGTTTGGTCTCAGAGTTCCTCTGTTATTTGTGTTCATCTTATGTATCTAAATTTTTTTTTCTATACTCTCACCACACAAACCATCTAGAATAATTAGAGTGTCTTCACTGCCCCATACTCCAACAACTTGTCATATTTTATTTAATGCTAACCTTTTTTAGAGCAGGTATTCAACTTTGAAAACTAGCTCATAGCATAGTGCTTGGCATATAACAACAACAATTAACATTAATCGAGCACATACTGTGTACCTGGCTTTTTATTTTAATTGATCCAGACCATAAGGTTAGGAAATGGGTACTATTGTTCTCATCTTACAAGGGTGTAAACTGAAGCAGAGAGATTTCCCCTGCAAAAAGTTTTCATTCCCTAATCTCCATCTCAACAAATGTCACCATTGTCCATCCAGTTGCTCAAGACATTCCCCTGAGAATCATCCTTGATTCCTGTTTTTTCTCAGTTCCCCAGTAGCCAATCCATGATCAGGTCTGCTGTCTCTATCTCCAAAATACACCCTGAATCCAAGTCTGTCCACTTCTCTCCATATCTCTGGCTGTCATTCTAGTTCAAGCCACCATTACCTTTCAGCTGGATCACTGGTTTCTCTGCTGGTTTTCCCCCCTTACTCTTCAACTGATGTTCAGAGTGGTCATTTAAAAATGTAAGCCATGTGTCTTTGACATAGAGGCTAGAAAAAATAAATAAATAAAAATATAAACCACATGGGTTTATTCCTCCGAATGAAATTCCCCCATGACTTCTCATAGCATTTAAACTCTAGTTTTATCTTCTACTATCTTCTTCGTAGCTAATACACTCCAGTCTCCCAAATCTCCTTTCTGTCTGCAATAGGCCAGTCTCATCCTTTGTACCTGCTGTATCTTATTTATTTGTTTATGGTTGGTCTCCTTAACCAGTATATAAATTCTTGGAGTGCAGAATCCTTGTCTGTCATGTGGGCTTGCTGTAAACTCAGGGCCTGGAATAAGGCCTCATAGCACATTGTAGGCTGATTTAAAACTTTTTAAAATTAATTAATCATTAAATGAGGGAAATAAATGATCCAAGACTCCAACCAGGCTCCAGAGCTGAGCTCTTTGATTAAATGGATAACCTTTGGTTCAAACCAAGGAGCTCCTCTTTCCTCAGTTTGGAGGGCAGAAGGACAGGGAGGGGAGGCAAACTACTTCTGTTGCCAGTCTGTCTTTCTATCCATGAGTATCCAAAGTTTCTAAAGCCTGCGGCCCCTACCTTTTACCTTAAGAGTGGAGGAAAGGCAAGAATTACCGATCTCAGAGAAGGACACTCCATTTTATCCTTAGAAACAGTTCGGAGAATTAAAAATACAGCACAGCTAAAATAAAGTGCTCCAGGGTGAGTCTTGGGAGGGAAAGGGATTGTTTATCTTCTGGAAGGTAGGATGAATGGAATAGTTTAGAATCTAGACAACATCCATCGTTATTCTAAAAGAAGTCTGGGGGCTCTGCCTGTGGGTAAAGAGGAGAGAACCTACCAAGAAAGGCAGAGGGGCAAGAAAGGGGAAAAAAGAGATTTAGGATATGCCGTCTTTTGGATTATTTTGTTTTGTTTACCATTACCCTTGCTAGTCTCAGAAACTTCCCCTTCCTTTGGGTTTATATGGTCAGGATATTTAGGCAAAGATTTTAAGAACTTCCTCATACCAACCCCAATTCTTTGAATTTTTCCTTCAGATGCAAATAAACGCATTTACCATTTGGATATACTATAATTAAAGATTGTAAAGGACAGTTTCTTGAACCTAAAAGAACTTCCTTTTTTTCTTTGTGTGGGGCTCCCAGGCATTTAAAGGCAAAGGAAAGACCCGAGAGCTAGGGGTGGTGGTGATGGCTGTGGTGGGGCTCCGAATTCAATAACAGAAAATAATTGAAGCTGGATCAAATAATAAGGCATCAAATGCCACATGATTTGACATCAGACAACTCTTTATGGTAAAATGTTAAATACTCAATATTTTATTTTCATGGCAGGTCATCTTGCATCTTACCCCAAAGCTATTTGTTCTTAGAACAAATGTGCATATGCTTATTAGATTTAGCAATTCACTGCTCCCAGTTAGTAAAGAGGTCAGGCTAAGCCTGACTCCCTTGAATGAATAAGCCTCATTTGCACTTGTGGTGACAAAAACCTTAGTTCACAAACCAAAAAGAGGGATGGGGGCCAGAGAGATAATAAGTAAAAATGCTGACTCAATTATCATTTCTTTTTCATATATTTTATTCTCCTGAGCCTCTGTAAATACGGAATATTTCTCCTCGTGTGTGCTCATTGGAGACTGACTTATTATCTAAGGAGTAATTACGACAGTTCTAAAACTTAAGTTAAAGTGAAACACATCTCCTCTCTTTTCTACCCACCTCTCTGTACAAGTGGCTTTTATTGATTATTTGAGTGGGAAAACACTCAGAAAGGGAAAGAACTTAGCAGAAAATGAGTGTTCTAGTTCTTAGCAATTCTACTAATTTTCATCTGTTCAGGGGGAATTTGATTCATTTTCCTAGACCAGTATTAACTTTTGGATTCTCTCTCTTAACAACAACAAAAATGTTGGTTTCTGGGAGCCAAGAGCTGAATCATGAGTTTAGTAGGAGGTACACGACACAGTTGACTAACTGGGCCACACTTTTGCTCTTCCAACCACCTTGTGACGGGGCCCTTCTGTGGGGGTGCCAGGTAGAAACTCTGGGGCTAAGGCTCTTTTCCAGTTGATGAAATGCTTCGTCATTGCTGTCACTATGGGTTAGGGTGAAGACACATCTCCAGTAATAAGGCATGACTGTAATTCCTCACCCTCTGGCTATTATTAATCATGATTCATTTCATGAAAGAGAGAATAAAACCTCTGTAGGCCCAAAGCACATGTAAACTGGAAGGATTTCAGGTTTGGGTGTGCGAGGCCTTTCCCTTATACAAGGAGAAACGAGTGTGTTCTCTTAGGGACAAGTGGTCTGGCTCGAGCAAAGAAGAGATAGCCAGATTGGCCTCCTGCGTGGGGAAGGTCTTATTCATAATCATGAGAAACTCAATCTTTCTGACTCTTCATTGACAATTGGATTGATTTAATAGTTTACAGTGATGTTATTCACCGCTCCTCTTGCTTAGAAAATAGACATGTGCAAGTGCCCTAAACTATATACCTAACCCTGGCTGGGTGTGGTGGTGTACACCTGTAATCCCAGCGATTTGGGAGGCTGCGGCAGGAGGATCTCATGAGCACAGGAGTTTGAGGCTGCAGTAGTTTGAGGCCGGAGTGAGCTAGGATGGTGTCACTGTACTCCAGCCTGGGACACATAGAGACACCCTGTCTCAAAAAAAAGCTATACAACCAGCCCTGACCTAGCCTGCCTAGCCTGGAATTCTTTGGGGATAATTTATTTTTGCTAGTGGTTAACTCCCAGGACTGCATAGCTAGGAGATGTCACCCATTTCCTCAGTTAAAAGAAAAGGGGAAAAAAAATAAGACTAATAAGGTTTACAGGGACCTGCTTAAGGACCCTGCTACTTGACCATGTGACCAAAGAACTGAGGCTAGAGCCAGGCCTTTTGGCTCTTAGGCTTGTGTTCTTTTCACTGCCAAGGAACTCGAGCTGAATGTGGGCTCTGGAGAGTTCAAGCATCACATTGGAGCTCAGTAAGAAGTGGGCAACCTGGGACGTGGTTAAGATGGTAGGTGACCAAGAGGGCAGACCTTTGGGAATTGGAGAACCTGGGTTCAAATGAAGGAATGGCCATTTTTGAACTTCACTGTCTTGAGTAAGCTATTTACCTTTACTGAAACTGAACTAGAAAACCTCAGTTTCCTGATCTGGAAAACAGGTCTAATAACATTACCAATAAGCAGTGGTTGTACAAATGAAACAAGATAATGCATGGGAAGTGTTCAGCACAGTGCGTAGTAGAAAGTTAATGCTCAGTAAATGTAGGCCTGTGCTGCTATTATTATTAATAAAAAGTTTTCCTCACTGAGAGCTAAAACAAGATTAGAGGGTAAAGAGTATGTGGATTTTCTCCCAACCACGTCTTAGCAGGACACTCTTTGCTTCTGTTCTGTACAACCCTGAGGATGTGCATGTTGGTAGTTCACCCCTTGTTGGGAGAGCAAGTGAAATGAATCATTGGGGTTCATTCCTTTTCCTTATCCCAGCTCAGGCCACATCCAAAAGGCTGGGAACCCAAACCTGAGACAAGCCCAGTCACTGCTCTTCCTGTCCCACTCCTTCTCATTTCGCTTTTCTTCTTGCCCTTTCTCTTCCTTCTGTCTGCTCCTCCTTCTTCTCTCCCTTTCCTGACTTTCTTTTCTCCTCTCTTTCCTCCTGCTATCTCTTCTCTTTCTTTTCTTCTTCAGTTGCTATCACTGATCCAGCACTGGGGACTCTAGGAAATCCTGCAATATTTTCTTTTCCCTAGTGTTTCTTAAAAATAAATTTAGTTTACAGAGGCAAGAGACACACAGATATGCACCTTTAAGAGAGGACTCGCTGCAGAGCTGCTGGCCTACAGCTGGCTCCTCTAGGAACCACCTCCTTGGGGTCAAACTTCTCAGGGCAGCTTCCTATGAATGCCTGAGCAAGGTGGTGCCACAAGGGCTGAGCAGAATATTTCTGCCCAATTAGGAATTCCCATAATGGGCATTCTTGGCTCCTGGACTCTATTGGATCTGCAGAGATCTTGTCATGTCTTCATCCTGGTCTGAAGACTCCGCAGTCCGATCCTTTATAATGAAATTGTGATGTAGGATTTATTACCGCTATTTACTGTTGAAGACATTAAGGCTCAGAAAGGTCATGGTGCTTGCCTGAGATCTCCTAGATACTAAGAAGTGGAGACAGGATTTGAACCAAGAGCGTTGGACTCCAGTGTTTGTGCCCTTTCCCCTGCTGTGCCCAGTGTGTAGGAGAGGGTAAGGCCTCACAGCCCGCTCCCTCCTCTAAAGCCCCAAAGCCTCTGGCGTCTTTGTCAATGCTCCCGTCATCCTATCAGAGCCAGAAGAATCATTCAGTGCGAGATGCAGGATAGAGAGATCAGAGTCCCCCCTGTCACCCTACAACACCTCCCTCATCTCCCACTCTGGTTGAGTCTCCCACTCTGATTGACCTTTCTCCCCGTTTCGGACAAAGAGCTAACTCGAGTAAAAGTGGAAATCATAATAATTATTACAAAGTAATGACAACGTAAACTTAGCTCGCACTTAACACAAGGGCTCTCATGATACGAACCTTTTCATCCACACATTTTCCTGCTTAATATTTGTTCTTACATCTGCCTTGCAAAGAACGCACTGCCCTCGTGAGTGTTCTTGCGGGTCTGTCCTCCAGCTGACCCTGAATTTCAAGGAGGAGGCAGATGCTCAGCTGCTGCTCAGCCCTCTGGCTATACTT
Organism: Propithecus coquereli; assembly: GCF_000956105.1. Lineage (NCBI taxonomy): Eukaryota > Metazoa > Chordata > Mammalia > Primates > Indriidae > Propithecus > Propithecus coquereli. The sequence continues at coordinate 4,119,813 of NW_012144300.1, forward strand.
TGAGCCTCAGAGAGACAAGCAGGTACATGATTTTCTGCCTCATTACAAATAGGGAAACATTAAGGAGTAACGTGGGTTGTGCGTATGGCGGAGCGTGGCTGCGCGGCCTCGACGCCCTTCCCGTGGTTTGGCGCAAAGGAAATTACAAATGTTATTAAGCGTGTGTTATATCTGTCTCACGGGAATTTCATTTAGACCCTTGATATATAAATGCTCGTTCTGGCCCGCGAGAAGAATGGAAGTACCATTTATTGATGATTTACTATGTGCCAGGCACCATGATCGGCGCTTTATAGGCGTCGATGTGCTCAGTAGCTTTCCAGGTAGGCGTGATTGTCCCATTGACTAATGAGCAAACGGGGAGAGCAGTTAAGCAACTGGCTTAAGCTCACACAGCTGGTTAGGGGCAGAATCAGGATTCAAACCTCTTTTTTTTTTCTTTTTTCCTTGAGACCGGGTCTCCCTCTGTCGCCCAGGCTAGAGTGCTGTGGTGTCATCATAGCTCATTGCAACCTCAAACTCCTGGGTTCAAGCGATCCTCTTGCCTCGGCCTCCTGCATGAGTAGCTGGGACTACAGGCATGTGCCACGACGACGCCTGGCTAATTTTTCTATTTTTTGCAGAGATGTGGTCTTGCTCTTGCTTAGGCTGGTCTTGAACTCCTGACTTGAAACGTTCCTCCCATCTCGGCCTTGCAAAGTGTTAGGATTACAGGCGTGACCCATTGCACCCGTCCTCAAACCTAACTCTTTCTGACTCCAAAGTATATTTGATGCACCATGCCATATAGCTTTGGGAATAAATGGGGTTATGACACTCTGAACCTAAATATTTTTAAATAGATATCAGGACTATTAATGTAATGATTTCAAATTCATGATCTGAGACCACAATTACTTTCACACCACCCTAATATACGTTGTATCTCCTAACAATTTATGAGATAGGTAACATCTTCCACCCTAAAGCAGCCGTCCCTCTTCCTACTCCCCTAACTACCCTTTTCACATCCTAACTTAAGAGACTATTAGTCCTTACTTCCTTCCAGCCTGTTATCTCCTCAGCATACTTCGCTTGGTCTCCCATGTCCCCCGTGTCACAGAAATTGGTCATGGTCACCAATGACCTCCATGGTGCCAAATCTATTGCATCTTACCCTCCTTGTCTCTCCTCATCTTCTTCAGGTTTCAAGGTATATTTGGCCTTGTTCATCCCTCCCTCCTTTCTCAAAAGAATCTCCTCCTTTAGTTCTGGGACACCACATGCTCAGTCCCCTTCATGCTGGTGGCACTTATTGCTGGCCCTTTATGGAATAGCCACTCCTTCCTTCTTCCTTACAAATAAAATCCCAGAATTTTTCAGAGCAGCAAAGTGTCCAGCTAAAAACACTTCCTTTCCTGGACTCATTTGATGCTAGGGATGGCTATGTGTCGCAGTTCTGGCTAATGAAGACACCGGGTGACTACAGACTTCTAGGAAAGCTTTCCTGTTCTGGTTAAAAAGGGGCTGACTTGCCCCGCATCCCTCCTCCTTCCTCTGAATTGTGTGGACGGGTGTAACTACCTTACCACGTTGTGACCATGAAGCCACAGGTATGAGGATTGTGGCCTTTATGTACAGAGGACAGAAGAGGAAGGTAAAAGAGTCTAGGTCTCCTAAAGTACAGTTGATGGGCTGCCTGGCTCCAGACTTCTTGTTATGTTAAAAGCGCATACCCTTGTCTATTTAAGACACTCTACTAGTGTTTCCTGCTGTTTGCTTTCAAATACACATTCTGAACTGCTATACCACCTGGCCTCTCAATCTTACAAACACCCAGGCTTTAGTCCTTGACCTTCTTTTTTTCTTTCTAATGATCTCACGAGATGACTTTACCCATTCCCTTAGCTTTAAATAATAATTATGTACTGAGGATATCTGAATTTATGCCTCCAGCCCAAACTTACTTGGCATTTACATTTCATTGTCTTAGAGGGATTTCTGGGTGTTGTTGATACTTCCCCATCTCCCACATCTGGCCCAACAGGAAATCCTATATTTTCTGCCTCTTAAGTATGTGGAGAATCCATTCACTCCTCTCCGACCCCTGGGCTCCCTCTTTTAAAAGGACACAGGAGTAGGGAAAACATCTCCCACCACACACAGCCTAGACGCAGAGGGCTGAGAGGACCTTCCACTCGCTGAGCCTTCTACATTAACATGACTTTACTTCTCCGTGGCCTTCATTAGCATGACTTTACTCTTCCTGGAAATGCTAGCTCAGGCAGATCACTTGATTGTTCATTACAGAACTTCCTGAAGGAGCCATCAAATTTACAGTTTAAAGCATTCACAGACATTTTATGCCCCCAAATTCTTTGAATCTCTCACCTGAAAATTCTAAAATTGAAAGCCTTTCTAGTTCCCACAATCCTAAACTGTCGTATCATGATCCTTGTCCAACCCCAATCAAGCTTCCACACTGCAAGACCTGCCTTAAATCAAATTCCAAATTCTCAATAAAATTCAACCTTGTCTTTTCCATTAGAGGATGCTGCCAAAATTCTGTCTTGATACAGTACCATAGAAAGCAATAAACTCAACTTTTTTTTTAGACAGGGTATTGCTCTGTCTTCCCAGGTAGAATGCAGTGGCATCATCACAGATCACTGCAACCTCAAACACCTGGACTCAAGCGATCCTCCTGTCTCAGCCCCCTGAACAGCTGTGACTACACGTGCCACCATGCCTGGCTAATTTTTCTATTTTTTTGTAGAGAGGGGGTCTTGCTCTTGCTCAGGCTGGTCTTGAACTACTGACCTCAAGCGATCCTCCCACCTTGGCCTCCCAGAGTAATGAGATTAAAGGCATGAGCCACTGGGCCCAGCTGGGAGCCAGTTTTTGACAATATCACCTTCTCACTAGGACCACTTTATTAATAATATAATAACTTCTTTTTATTTGTCTCCTTTTCCACCTTTGCTGTCCTCAAATCTATTCTCCAAGTACCAGCCAGAGTGATTCTTGTATTACAGTTCCACTTTTCTTTTAAATTTTTTTCAGTGAAATTGTTTTTCAGTCTCAGTTGTGATGCTTAATTTATTTGGTGCCACTTAATTCAGGATGTTAACTAATCCCTAGCATAACGATATCTCCTCTTTATCAAAGTGTGCCAGACAAGCCTCTGCTACCTCTCTAGGCTGGAAACAAGGGGAGTCACTCTTCTATGGGAAGAGCCTGCTCTAATTATTCTCCATTGCCCCCCCAGCTCAGCCACAACCCGCAGGCTCACACACACCAGGCGTGTGTCTCTCCATCGGGGCTGGTGTTCTCAAGGTGAGTGTCAAGCACATGAACGGGACATTTTCTCATCATAAACAGTGGCTCGTGACAGCGTGGTATGGGGAGGAGTGGGAATGAGTCTTTTTCAAATCAGGGAAGGGGCTTGTGTAACTCAAAGAAGCCTCAAGTGTGATTCAGAAACTCTAAAGGGGTGTTAGAACCTGTTCCCCTCGGCCCCAGGAACAGAGAGGCGGAGTCACCGAGGCTGCAAATGGCAAAGGAGTTTATTGGCTAGCTCGAGCTAGGGTCCAAGTCCCAGAGCACCAACGCAGTGGCCTCCCTATGAACCAGGACCCCGCCCTGGGGTAAAAGTGAAGCTTTTATACTTCCTTTTGCACACGACACATCGGTGGCACACGACACGCAGGTTCCACACGACAGGCTGGGCACACCATCCCCCCTCCCCCCTTAGTCCATTGGTTCCTTTGAAAGTGGCGGATTGTTTTGACTCCTGATTGGTTGGCTCCAAGCCTCGGGATTTTCAATTTTCGCGCTGGCGCCAGTTTTGGTCCACGTTTGGGTTTCGGGGAAACTGAAACTTAGGCCTACTCTAGGAAGTTCAGCCTGTCATGGAGTTACTCCTGCCCTGTTTTTCATTCTGATTAGCTATATTTGACTAACAACTAAAAGGAAGCGCGGTTACAGAAGCAAATGGCAATAGTTAGAATCAAAGAGAACACATTTTTCTAATCTAAAACAGTTTCTGTTCCACACAAAACAAAGTACATTCTCCTACTATCAATTTCTGCCTTTCAGGGGCAGGCCCCAATCTCCCCAATCCTCAGGATCCACCTCTGCGCCTGGAATTCTCTGACATCACCCAGTCTTCTTCTCTAAGAAACACAGTGATAGCGTAGTGGTTGTATCCATTTCCTACGGCTACTATATGAAGCACAGATGCTCCTCTACTTATGATGGGGCCACATCCCAATAAACCCTTCGTAAGTTGAAAATACCAGAAGTCAAAAATGCATGTAGTACACCCAACCTACCAAGTGTCGTAGTGATAAAGAAGACTGCCATCTATTACCTGGTGCATCAGCCACCTGAGACCCCACCCCTTGGACCACCCTAACGTAATAAAAGTGAGAAAAATTGGGGCCCAGAATTTGGTGGCGAGACCCCTCTGAGCCAATGCTGGCGAATAAACCTTGATTCTCCGACTCTCCAAGTGCTGCTTGGTTTGTCCTCGGAACCACCTGCTGTAACACTTGCTGTAACAATAGCTTAGCCTGCCTACCTTAACTGTGCTCAGAACACTTACATTAGCCCACAGTTGGGCAAAATCATCTACCACAAAGCCTATTTTATAAGGAAGTATTGAATATCTCATGTTGAATACTGTACTGAAGTACAGTATCTATTGCATGCATATCACTTTCACACCATCCTAAAGTCAAAAAATCCTAAATTGAACCATGTAAGTTGGGGACCATCTGTAACAAGCTGAGTGGCTTAAAACAACAGAAATTTATTCTCTTACAGTTCTGGAGGCTAGAAGTCTGAAATCAAGGTAAAGATTTCAGAAAGAAAGCTCAGTGCTTGTCCCCATGGCCACATTAGAAGACCAAGGACAAGCAGTTGAGGAAAAGGAAAAGAGATTTATTAATTTGCCGGCAAATGAGGAAAATGGCAGACTGTTGTCTTAAAGGACTGTTTCCTAATCGAAAGCAGAAATACAGAGCTTTTAAAGGGAGGGTTTTCAATTCTAGGCTATTGTTCAATTACAATTGATGATTCTGATCTCATCTCCAATCAAGACAATCCCTGACCTCCACCCAGGACTTCCTGCAGGGACCTTGGGGAACCAGCTCATATAGCACAAAGAACAAAGGACACTCCCCTGCCCCTCCCAACCACTGGCCTGAGGCAGGGGTGCAAGTTTTAGTTCCCAAAAAGAGTGGGTGAGGTTTTAAAGAGACAGAAAACATTTTTACATTTTTTTTTTCAGGCCATTCTCTCTGTTATATATTCCCCACTGTCAATTTTACCCTTCCATATCTATGGGAGGAAGGGCGACTACCCTGTTACACTACCTTGGGAGGTTTTAGGGGGAGAATCCTTCCTTGCCTCTTCCAGTTTCTGATGGCCCCAGGTATTCCTTGGCTTGTGGCAGCATAAATCCAATCTCTGTTTCCCTCTTCACATGATCTTCTTTTCCTATTTCTCTGTCACAGTTCACTTTTACTAAGATACCTTTTTTCCCCCTCCTGTACGAGGTCTGGTTTGAGTGTAGGAACTGTAGGAGAAGAAAAAAAAAATGAACACTTTTCCTCTGCCCTCTTAGGTTCATTTCCTGGGGTCTGTAAATTAAACCAATGTAAAAGATTAACAGGAGGGAAAAAAACCACGGACTTTATTCCGTGTACAATAGGCGTATAGGTGGAGATCTCAGTGATGAGTAATTCAAAGGAGTGGTTAGAATTTTGGGCTTATATCCCCTCTTAACAAAGGATGATAGATTTGTGGAGAAGTGACAGGACGAAGGAAAAGTTGTGTGGACTCCTAGGGGTGGTAAATTATAGGAAGGTAAATATATGGAGCAAACTAAGGGGCAATAAGGGTTATTTTAGTAAGTTCTGTTATGCAGAGTCATCTTGGTGCTGACTTTCTGTCCACAGTGATAATGGTTGTTCCCTCCTCCTGATATGGGGTGGGGAAGAGGAAGACCCTCACAAAGGGAAATCTATGTCCTGCTTTTGGCAGCTGGGGGAAGGCAAAGAGCTCTTTCAATGTTTGCTACTTCTTCATTGCCCTCAGCTCAAAACATTCCCTATGCCAAAGTGGCATGTTTTGGGGTATCATATTCTGATGTCCTCTGAAATAAATCATTTGATAAAGTGCATCAATTATGTATGTGTTTGTGTTTATAGAATCATAGACTTCTCAATATGGAAGGACTTTAAAAACTATCTATTCCGGCAGGGCACGTTGGCTCACACCTGTAATCCTAGCTCTCTGGGAGGCCGAGGTGGGCGGATCGTTTGAGCTCAGGAGTTCAAGACCAGTCTGAGCAAGAGCGAGACCCTGTCTCTACCAAAAAAAATAGAAACTAATTGGACAACTAAAAATATATGGAAAAAATTAGCCGGGCATGGTGGCGCATGCCTGTAGTCCCAGCTACTCGGGAGGCTGAGGCAGGAGGATC
>NW_012144300.1:4126331-4126940 GCF_000956105.1 Propithecus coquereli
CACTGCAAGACCTGCCTTAAATCAAATTCCAAATTCTCAATAAAATTCAACCTTGTCTTTTCCATTAGAGGATGCTGCCAAAATTCTGTCTTGATACAGTACCATAGAAAGCAATAAACTCAACTTTTTTTTTAGACAGGGTATTGCTCTGTCTCCCCAGGTAGAAGGCAGTGTGGCATCATCACAGATCACTGCAACCTCAAACACCTGGACTCAAGCGATCCTCCTGTCTCAGCCCCCTGAACAGCTGTGACTACATGTGCCACCATGCCTGGCTAATTTTTCTATTTTTTTGTAGAGAGGGGATCTTGCTCTTGCTCAGGCTGGTCTTGAACTACTGACCTCAAGCGATCCTCCCACCTTGGCCTCCCAGAGTAATGAGATTAAAGGCATGAGCCACTGGGCCCAGCTGGGAGCCAGTTTTTGACAATATCACCTTCTCACTAGGACCACTTTATTAATAATATAATAACTTCTTTTTATTTGTCTCCTTTTCCACCTTTGCTGTTCGCATATCTATTCTCCAAGTACCAGCCAGAGTGATTCTTGTATTACAGTTCCACTTTTCTTTTAAATTTTTTTCAGTGAAATTGTTTTTCAGTCTCAGTT
>NW_012144300.1:4126990-4131174 GCF_000956105.1 Propithecus coquereli
ATTTTCATTCATATTTTAAAATAACTCATTGCTATTAAAATGTAATCAGAAATTAAAAATAAAGATTTTTTTAGTCAAACTTAAAAAAAACACACTCAGTTGGAATATAGAAATTACAGTGTAATAAAGCTACAGTGGTAGCTTTGACTATGTATTGAGGGGTGCAGGACCCCCCCTTCCAACTCAAAATACTCAGAACTTATTCAAAGTGGACTAGTTATTGCTATCTCCCTTTTTACCATCAACATTAATTTAAATGGGTCAAAAATACAAGTTTAAAAATGAAATACATAAGTACTATAAAAATATGAATGGCTAAAAAATAATCTTGGGGTGGAGAAACCTTTTCTAAATATGATACAAAAGGTTCAAGCAAACTAAAAACTTCTGTATGGAAAAAAAAATCACTATAAATAAAATCCAAAGACAAACTTGGGGCTGGGCGCGGTGGCTCACGCCTGTAATCCTAGCACTCTGGGAAGCTGAGGTGGGAGGATTGTTTGAGCTCAGAAGTTCGAGACCAGCCTGAGCAGGAGTGAGGCCCTGTCTCTACTGAAAATAGAAAGAAATTATCTGGACAACTAAAAACAGAAAAAATTAGCCGGCCATGGTAGCACATGCCTATAGTCCCAGCTATTCTGGAGGCTGAGGCAGGAGGATCGCTTGAGACCAGGAGTTTGAGGTTGCTGTGAGCTAGGCTGACGCCATGGCACTCTAGCCCAGGTGACAGAGTGAGACTCTGTCTCAAAAAAAAAAAAAAAGACAAACTTGGAAAAATTTTTGTAAAGAAGAAAATGGCTAGGAATATAAGTAGGTAATCTACAAAGAATAAAAATAAATAACCAGGCCGGGCGTGGTGGCTCACGCCTGTAATCCTAGCACTGTGGGGGGCTGAAGTGGGAGGATTGCTTGAGCTCCAGAGTTCGAGACCAGCCTGAGCAAGAGTGAGACCCCGTATCTACTAAAAAAATAGAAAGAAATTTGGCCAGGCAACTAAAAATATAAAAAATTAGCCGGCCATGGTAGCACATGCCTATAGTCCCAGCTACTCGGGAGGCTGAGGCAGGAGGATCGCTTGAGCCCAGGAGTTTGAGGTTGCTGTGAGCTAGGATGACGCCACGGCACTCTAGCCAGGGCAACAGAGCCAGACTCTGACTCAAAAAAAAAAAAGAATTCAAGCAAATTGGTTATATCCATGATCGAGAATCTTTTTGTGAATACCATAACTTTTTCTAAAATGGAAAAAAACCTTGGGGGTTTGGAAATAAAAGTATTATTTTATTCGAGTGGAAAGATAACTGGGCTAAGCATTAAGCATTCTGGATTCCAGGCCTTGTCGTCTCACCGAATTATCTTCACAAAGTCAAGCAAGTGACTTCATCCTCTGGGCCTCACGCTGTTACCTGTAAAAGCTGTGGGGTTCGGTAATCGCGAGAACGCGAGAGCTCGAGGACCTCACTCCAGGGTTGGTTCCGGACGACTCGAGTGACTGTGAGCAAACTCCTTGCCTTCCCATTCCTTTATGAAGTGATTCGAGAAATTTGCCTTGAGAGCTTGCCAAGGGGCACGTGTGAAAAAGACAGGTGAAGTCCCTGTCCTCAGAAAGCTCAGAGCGCCGTTCAGGAGGCAGACGATGCTCACGGAGTCACACCAGTGAGTCGTTGACGTCAGCGCTGATGCGAAGTGCCACTGACACAGAATAACGGAGAGGCCCCCTCCAGAGGGGCCACGGGGAGGGGTGGGTGGCTGTGCGGTGAAGGGAAGAAAGGAAACCCCGCCGCAGGCTTCTCTCAGGGAGTGACTTTCAGGTTGAAACAAAGGAGGTGAAGGGGAGTCAACCAGGTGAAGTACGTGTGTGTGTTTCCCTCTTCTAGAACTACCTTTCCGTTTTCTTTGTTTTTTTTCAAACTAAAAAAAGGAAAAAAAAGGGCCAAGGAATGCCAAGGGCCCCCCTAATGGCTGCTCTGCCCTTATTCCTTGTCAGAGAACCCCATTGTCCCTCATTATGGCTACATTTCCAGCAAACTTTGCAGCTACTCATGGCCTTGTGGTTAAGTCTGGCCATTGGAAGGGCCACTTCCTTAAAGGGACGAGGTACGTACACCTCTTCTTCCTGCCTCCCTCTACCCAGTGTTTCGGAACAAGGACTTGGTAGTGGGCTGTCTTTGGTCATGCGGGCAGGTCAACGTCTGGGGGTGGCTGGGGCCACTCCACTCTCCCTAACCACCTACACTTGTGCTCATATTTGAGTGAGAAACAAACTACTGTCTTGTGTGATTGTTGCACCTTTATCGGTGCATTTGGGGACGTCACTCCGGTCCTATGCCACCAGTCCATATTGCTGACTTTTTGAATTGCTCTATGACATCTAAGGTCACCTTAGACCCTGGCTCCATGAAGCGAGCCACATTTGAGGAGTTCAGGCCCAGAGCTCTGGTTTTATAGCATTTGGGGATCTGTGAACTATTTTACTCATAACAACTGAAATGACCCAGGCCACATATCCCCCCTCACCACCACCACACATGCAAACAAATCAAACCTCCATCAGACGAGTGACTTTTGTTGAGAAATCAATATAGTGGTTCTTGACTTTTACTTTTATATCATAAGCAAAAGTATCAACATGAATCCCAGAAAAGTTAAACTACCTGAAGAACACATGGGCATAGATCCTCTTACAAAAAGAGCTTGTCCATTCATGGTGCTACAGTGTTTATTACCATTGTGAGAAATACCTAAATACCACGAAAGGGTATTAAACAAATCCACACACACACACCCCTTGCCATCTATTTCCCTATGATGTAAATGGGTTCACACAGGATTTAGACTAATTACAGACCAGGCGCGGTGGCTCACGCCTATAATCCTAGCACTCTGGGAGGTTGCGGCAGGAGGATTGCTTGAGCTCAGGAGTTCGAGACCAGCCTGAGCAAGAGAACCCTGTTTCTACTAAACATAGAAAAATTAGCTGGGTGTCATGGTGCGCTCCTGTAGTCGCAGCTACTTGAGAGGCTGAGGCAGGAGGATTGCTTAAGCCCAGGAGTTTGAGGTTGCTGTGAGCTAGGCTGAAACCATGGCCGTCTAGCCCGGCAACAGAACAAGACCCTGTCTTCAAAAAAAAAAAAAAAAGAAAAAACTAATTATAGAAATAAATAGATTATGGAAACCTAGGTTGCACTGTCATAAAATCATTCATATCTGGGTGGATCCAAGGGTTTACTTGGCACCATTTTCACCACAACCGAAGGGATTCATCATGCCTTAGACAGAGTCGGCTGTCGAGTTGAATGTAGAATTTCATAATCAGATTTGCACTCTGGCTTAGTTGATTCTGAAAAGAATTCAGTCAATTTCAAAGCCAAGCATTAGAGAATGCTATTTTGAGCAAAAGATTTTGTGAAATAGCACAAATCTATTGACCATAAATAATTAGTCAATTGAGCGTTCCATTACGATTTATTCAGCACCTGTTGAGTGAAGGGAACTATTGTGGAGGAAACATAAGACTCGGGTCATGGCAATGTGTGTGCATCTTCTAGTGATCACGTCATTAGGGCCCCAAGTCTTTGCTGTAAAAACATTGCTTTTAAATTGTTGCTTAAAGGTACATTAAAGTGGTCACGTGAAGAATAGCAGTGAAAAGAGCGATTTGATCTGAGATCTGCTTTCAGCTCTCGCTGTCCGTTCCCAGGCAAGGTCCTTTGAGGTCTGGCCCCTGCGTCTTTCTGCAGCTTCCCGTCTTAGCACTCGTGCCTTTCTCTCTTCTCCACCTGTATGAATGAAAGCTCCTTGTGCCTTCGCACAGGTTTCTCACTCTTCATGGAGTGCTTATCTTTTCCATTTTGCCTTAATTCTTTCTCATTCTTCAAGACTTAACGTAGTATATCACCAAAAGAACTGAAAGCAGAAACACAAGCAAGTATTCACACACCCGCGTTCATGGCAGCTTTGTTCACAACAGCCAAAAGGTGGAAGACGCCAAATGGTGGAAGACATCCATCAGTAGATGAATGAAGAGACAACATGTGGTCTATACATACAATGAAATATTATTCAGCCTTAAAAAGGAAGGAAATTCTAGGGCCAGGTGGTGTGGTTCATGTCTATAATCCTAGCACTCTGGGAGGCTGAGGTGGGAGGATCACTGGAGGTCAGGAGTTCGAGGTTACAGTGAACTA
>NW_012144300.1:4132114-4133598 GCF_000956105.1 Propithecus coquereli
AAAAACAAAAACAAAAAACAACAACAAACCTAACACAGGCACTGTCTCCTGTATGGAACCTTTTCTGACCCCCTCATTCTGGGACTCATGTCCCTCCTACGTGATCTCATAGCTCACTATGCAATTCTGGCATACCCTCTCAGTGTTTTCTCATGTTGTAGGGATGTACAATAGCAATGATGTAAAACATTTAGCATCTTACCTATTATAAGCAGTTATTATAACATTTATTAGCTGTATTAGAATCATTCTTACCGGTCTGTCCTTCGGGATCATAAAATCATTGAAGACAGGAGCTGTTTCTTTTATCTGCACATATCTAGAGCAAGGTATTTGGCACATGGATTTATCAAACAACTAAGTGAAGTTAAGTGGATAATTCCTGGACCCTCAGAGAGGAAAAGGAGCTTTGGAGACTAAGGAGAACATTGTGTCCATCCTCCTGATACTCGTGATCTTATCTATAATGTGCAGCACACAATTCGTGCACATAGTAGGCATTCAGTAAGTATTCGTTCTTTTCCCTTTTCCCCTCATTTTACAGAGAAGGGAATTGAGACCCACAAAGGTGAAGTAATTGGCTCAGAGTTAAACAGCTTGATAACAGAAGAGACAAGCATCGCATCTTCCGGTCTGGTGAGTCTTTTTTTTCCTATAACATGGGAAACATGGAAGGTGGGAATGACCGTTGACCCCAATAGTAATAGGTTTACAAATAACTTTTTATTATGGAAAGTGTCAAACATACTCAAAAGTAGGGAGCACAACATAATAAGCCCTATATACCCATCACTCACCTTCGACAATTATCAACCCTTTGTCGATCTTTTTTCACTGACACCCTCCCCCACCTCCAGCCTGAGCATTTTGAGGCAAATCCTAAATATTAAATTCTAACTGTATTTTTCATGAAATTTTTTCATGTGTTTACTCTCTAGAAAGGATAAACTGAGCTGGAAAAGATTTCAACAAGATGAAACCTCAATTCTTCTATTAAAGATATTAGAAATCAGATCCTCAAAACACCCACGATGTTTATAGAGCTTTAGAGTCTTGCCCGGTGTGCATGCCAACACATAAGTAACTACTGATTTGACTTAATCTCTAGAGCACAGTAGACTTCTTCCAACTATTATTTTACTGCTGGGTTTTCATATCCGTATATTATCATTCCAAATCTGTCTAAATTATCCTCTGTACTCACCTCCTTATACCAACCTTTGTGCTATTCTTTGTGTAGTTTTCACTTTCTAGAATGCCTTTTTTCTTCCAAAATCGATCAATTCTTCAAGATCCATTTCAGGAACTTTTTGCTACCTAAAACTTTGTTAGATTACCTCACCCTTAGAATAAGATGGGATTTATAGCTACAGCACAGTTTTGTACTTTATTATTTAATTGTTTCACATTTATCACTTTTGCCTCCTTAGCAAGATTACAGGGACAAGGATCTCATCTTAAAACTTTTTTTTTTTTTTTTTTGG
>NW_012144300.1:4134735-4145612 GCF_000956105.1 Propithecus coquereli
CTCCCAGAGTGCTAGGATTATAGGCGTGAGCCACCGTGCCCGGCCGTGAAAGGTTTTTTAAAGAAAATTTACCATTAAAAAATTTGCAGAGCTGGGCATAGTGGCTCATGATTGTAATCCCACTGACTTGGGAGCCTGAGGTGGGAGGAATGCTTGAAGCCAGGACTTTGAGACCAGCCTGGGTTCATAGCAAGACCCTGTCTCTGAAAACTTTTTAAAAATTAGCCAGGTATGGTGGTGCACGCCTGTAGTCCTAGCTACTGGGGAGGCTTCGGTGGGAGGATCCCTGGAGCTCAGGAGTTCAAGGCTGCAGTGAGCTATGATCACGTCACTGCACTCCAGTGTAGTAGAGTGACAGAGCAAGACCCTGCGTCTGGAAAAAACAATTTTTTTTTTTTGGTAAAATACATTTTGTAAAATTGAGACTCTGTACCCATTAAACACTAATTCCCCATTCCTTCCTCCCCCCTGCTCCTAAGGGAGATTTTATCTTTTAGCAATACCTACCAAAATGTTTATGGATAAAATGATAAGAAGTCTGGAAATTGCTTCAAGAGAACATGATTGTGAGGGAGTGGGTGGGGGTACCGTTGAAATAAGATGGGCCATAAGTTGTTAATTGTTGCAGCTAGGTGATAGGTTCATAGGGGGGTCATTATAATATTATGTCCATTTTGATCTATGTTTGACACTTTTCATAATGAATTGTGAAAAGCAAACAAACACAGACTACCTGGTAGGGCATGTGTTTATCATTTAACACTCTCCCCCTTCTCTTGTTTTCTTTTCTTTTACAATGAGGACGTTTGTGGTCCAGGAGGTTGACGGGGCCTGTTCTCCGCTGAACCAGGACTAGAGCCCGTCCAGAACTGGCACTTTGGGCCCAGTGATACACAGCTAAGGCTGCATATAAATCGGGTATCCCTCAGCCACTCTTGCTGATAGATTTATCTGGCTGTGCTGCTTAGAATCTGGGTAGGTTTAGAATCCAGACACACAAAGTCAGGGGATTTGTCCTTGTGCTTGTTCCTTGCATACATGGATTTATTCAGCATTACCCGGCCTGCTCCAGGCCTGAGAGGGGCCCACAGCGAGCAGAGTTGGGCGGCCCTCCCCATGCACCCCATCTTGGGCTTGTCAACTGTCAGGGGGGCTTTAGCAGGGCGAGGGAAGGGGAGGGCTGGTAAAAAACAGCCTCATTGTATTAAACTCATCCTCCTGGGGAATAGAAAGTAAATTGCTTCCCTTTAGGAGTTGAATTAACTCTTTCAGGCCAATAGAATTAGTTCGGTAATGACTATCCCATTGCCTTAGGATTTCCCCGAATGGTATTTTTAATGAGCTACGTCTACGCATTGCTACCAATGCCACAATTTAACAGAATTGACTGGCAAACTCAGCCAACAACAGGTCTGACTAATTTTTTTTCTCGGAATAGACCAGGTGTTCTTGTGAAGGGATCAATTGACTGCTTGTTTCAGAACTGAGAAGGCGCAACCTCATTAGAGGCCGCCAGTAGATGAACCCTCTAATCCTTATTCATTTTCAGAGCGAGGATTGCAGTGTCTTGCACCCAGCCCATCAGCTAGCCTTTTGTGTTGCTATCAAGTCTTAGTTCCTTGTTTCCAATTTGCTACATAATTTCTCTTCTGGCTTGTAGCTTCAGAGAAAAGGAGTAACAGTAAGCAAGTTTTAACTGACAGGTTTTGAAACCTGAAAGTTAAACATCTAGACAGGTTAGCAGTTGCATTTAAAAAGCTTTAAAGAAGATTGCAGTTGAATTGATTTCCAACTTTGCAGGCGGCAGTGTTTATAATTGAACAGCTCTGAAATTCCAAGGAAAGGTCTACATTTATTTGCTAAATATCTCGTCTCCCCCCTTCGCACAGAAGGTTGGAGAAATAGGAAAAATAGAATGGGATTAGTATTTTTTAATTAAAAGCGATCTTGGGAGGTTTTAAGGACTCCCTCCTACTTTCTTTTAAGAAAAGTAGTGATCTTGCCTACAACTGGCCTTTTAAAGAAAAGCTGCCTAAGAGAATTGACGCCTGCAGTAGGTTAGTAAATGGCTCCCATTTGAGAGATAAATTTACTCTGAGACCATCGGAGTGTCGTTTAGTACCTTGGAAGAGATAATTAAACCAAATATTAGCCTGGCATCTCGAAAGGGTTAACTCATCTCTCAAGGCCATGCAGTTTATTTCCAGAGAGCACTTTATTCACCTCAGCCACCTCCCCCATCCCAGGATGGAGCCCTTTGTCCCCAGCTCAGGGCTGTGCAGCTGGAATCAAACACGCTGGACTTCCCAAAGAATTAACCGCCTTCAGCATCAGGCTCTGTTCTGCACAATTCCCCCAAGGAGTCCACAGTCTGTTGGATGTTAGTGCACGAATTTGTCATTTGTGCAGCTGCTGTGTACTGGTTAGCTCTTAATAAAGCCGTACACTCATAAAGGCAGGACGGCACCGTTCCTCGGCGTGTGGGCTTTGGAATCAGGCACATTCAGGTTCGGATCCTGACCCTCACCCTACTGGCTGGGTGACCTTGGGCACGTTATTTAGCAACTCTAAAGATTAGTTTCTTTCTCTACAAAATAGGGCTTATAGGACGACATACCTCCCAGGGAGCCATGGCTGTCCGTGGAGACAGGTGCAGTGAGTGCTTGTTGTCCGAAAGCATGTGTAGTACATCAGGGCTCAGCACGGGCACGGAGTCAGTTCTCAATGGGTGTTATTTACTGCTGTTGTTATTATTATTGCTATAGTACCACGTCTCTCACTCTCTGGGCCCTGCCTTCCTCTTTGGGGGTAACCTCCCCTTGATGAAATGTTCCCCATCTTCTTTGTGAACTCTCTGTGTGTTTCCCTAGAAAAAGCTAATGACTTCCTGCTGTCTTCGCATCCCAGTTTGTAGGTGCCACTGCTATAGCCCTCACCACATTGTATTATAACCGCTTGTTTACCCCACCTTGACAGTTGTTGTAGGAATTAAAATAGGGTATGTGGCATATTCAGCTCTGTGCCTACCACAGAGGAGGTGATCAATATGTGTAACTTCATTTTACTATTAAGGATCTGACTCAGAAGGCACAATTTTATCTAACACATGCTCATTGAGTGTCTATTGTAAGCAGTTACGTCCTGTAACCCTTACAGCACTGCTAGGAAGTAGGTACTGTTACTTTCCCTAAGTCATGAGAGAGAAGAGGGACACTTGGATGGTCAAGTAAGTTGCCCAAAGCCAACTAGAAGTAAGGGGTAGAGCTAGGGTTTGAACCCAAGTGTGTGAGAGCTGGAATTAGATGTCATTGATCTTTGCATTCTTAGCACCCAGCGCAGTTCCTAACACCTGGAGAATGCTCCATAAATACTGAACGGATGCATTGGGGTCAGCTGTCATTCTTCATCCTGCCAAGATAGAGAAGACCCTAGTGAGTTTTACTTAGTTATATCCCTTTTGCTGGTCATTTGGCTATTTGTTCTCAGATCCAATCCTCACACTTCCCATGATCTGGTCTGGATCGTGGACAAGGGGCTGATCTGCAGGTTGCATTTGCAGGGCTCCCTCACCCACTGGCTTCCGGCTAGTTCCCACGCATGGGAGGCTTCCCAGTCAGAGCTGCAAACTTGGAGGTGATGCAGCCCCTGGCAAAGATGCTGCCTCAAACAGCGAGGATGGGGAAGAAATATTCTTCTTCTTCCTTCCTCCCGCATGTCCCCGCCTCACCCCGCAGTCGCCCTCCAGTGCCCCCCGTTGACTGAACATAGCTGGATCCCAGTTGGCAAGGGGGCCTGAGAAATGAAGTTTGCCCTGGTCAGTCCCCGATTTGTAGATCAGAAGGGCAATGAATGGATCTGAAAGCAATCAGGCAAACCACCCCTCCTTCTCTCTAGGTCACAGTTTCTTCCAGCCAGGAGCTTTGTCACATACAGAAGGTCCTGAATTGGGAGAGGCTACCTGGAAAAGCAGATGGTAGGAGGTGGTGGTCGTGGGGGGAATGGAAATCCTGTCTTTTGGTATTCTCTCTGTTATTGGCATACTTAACTCTTGAGGGTGGATCAGGGTTTGTGGAGCAAGCCAAAGTGCATCTTAAAGCAGAGGCCGATACATGTTTTTAACTTGCACATTTTGGTTTTCTGACATGCCATTTACCCTGTGAAAAATGGCCACTTATCCCGATGATGTATTCACTTAAGACTCCCACTAGAGTGGCCACGGGAACATTGTTCATGAATTTGTGGCAGAATTAGGCTCATCAATAGCTCACCTAATAAATATAGATTAAAAGGATATCTAATATCTGCCTTAAACCCACAAAGGAATATAAATTTGCAGCGAGAGATCAAGACTCTAATGAAGGCAGCAGGAGACGGCTTTAAAGACAATTCCCTGTTGCAACTTGATGATGAAAATCAGTCTTAACTGTGCATTTAATTTCTTTTGTGGGTTCAAAGCAGATCCCTAAAGTTTTATTCGATGGAGGTTAATCATGATAGTCTTTGGAGCCTATAATGCTTCTAATATTGGGTAGAGCTAGTAAAAGATATTTGTGTGAATAATAATGTTTTGCCTTTTTACAGTGAGGTGTAAAAATACTATCTTCGTAGATACTAATGTGGGAACCGCTGTGGGATTCATCAATACACAGCATTTCTTTGTAAAAAATATCTTCCTGACTTTCCACAAAACCCATATTTCCTAAGCAAAATTCTATACATTGAATAGGGAAAGAAACTTTGTTATATAAAAAGGAAACAGAGCAAAAAAGGAACACCAATGAAACTCTTTTCCTGTGGTGGCGGACACCTGTTTAATACAGAACACCGTTGGCAGGTCCATGGCAGGTGTGTGAAACTTGTGTACTCTTCCTTGTTTTTTTTCTCATTGATTTCCCCTTTTTGGCTTTCTCCCTGCCTTTCAGGAGTGGCTTAAATTGTCCGATAGGCCGTACTTTATGAATGCTTACCTTCGATTCTACATCCCTGCACCCCAATCCCACATCTTCTATTCCTACTTCCTCTTTACTTCCATCTCTAAGCCAGAAGTTCTCACACTTCGCTGTGCATGAGGATCGAATGAGAATTTGGGTTAAAAATTCAGATTCCTGAGCCCAGGTGACTAGGACTCTGATCCAGTGGTTCCGTGTCAACTTCCAGGAACCTTGAGTTTTGCCGAATACCCTAAATATTCCTGTCGTGGGTGTTGAGATGTATGCTGTTAGGTTTTGGAATAAGACCAGTGTGTTTTCATTTTATTGAGCAAGAAATGAATCTTTACTTGTAGAATTACAGGCATCGGTAATCCTGGTGGCTGGAGAGTTTCTTCCGAGGAGCGTAGCTTCCTGGCAAATCCTACTGTAAGGCCTGCAGTTCACCTTGCCTGCCTTCTGGCCTCCTCATTACCCTACTAATTAATGGCAGCAATGGGGCTGGGGCCATGAGGTCTGAGGGATTATCAGTCTGGTTTAGAATTCAAGGACTTGGAGAGTCAATGGCTGTCATTCTTTGGTAGACTACTTTTCAGCTTTGTGAGTTAGGTTTTGAAAATTTAAGACTTGCTGAAAAGTAATCAAAATCTGTACTCAGAGTTTGCCTTACCTATAAGAAGTTGCTTCTGTTGTATGAATTGAAGGGAATCGACTTGGTTTTCAAAAATGGCTCCCCCTCTGCTTGTGGACGTACCTGAAATTCTACCATTACAAATTGTGGCCGTTGGACCCTGGGAAATTATTAGGTCTCAAAAGTCTAACAATTACAGTGCGTGTACTTCTAGGTCAATATCACCTTAAATTGGAATTAGTGAACATTTTGGTGGTAGTCTAGGATGATGGGAATTGGGACTATAAATAATAGGAAAGAATAGAAGTAAGGAGAGTTTCTTATTTACTCTAAATGTATATACTGTAAACAAAGGAGAGCATTTAAATTGAATTTTAAGAAAGGTGGAAGTGCCTCTTTGGATGAATTCCAGATAAATTCTGAAATAATTCCTACAACATTGCAAATCAACTCTTCGAAATTGGAATACATCTGATAATAGAAATGTATTTTGATTCTATGTGTTTTTTGACATCAATATATGGTAAAATAACAACATACTTATTTTTGTATGATGTAATACCTATTGAAATCAATTAAAAATGTCATGTTAAAATATTGATGTCTACTGTACTAAGTTTAAGACATCGGGAGGATGTTAAATGTTCAACATAATTGAAAACTCTGAAATTGGAAAAGGACACTTTCAGGATAGAAGTATGTATTTGAGTGATGCAAGTTGTGTTAAATTATGCTGAAGATTTAAGGCCAGGCTTGGTGGCTCATGCCTGTAATCCCAGTACTTTGGGGAGGCCGAGGTGGGAGTATTGCTTGAGGCCACAAGTTCAACACCAGCCTGAACAAGATCCTCCTGCCTCAGTTACCTGAGTAGCTGGGAATACAGGCCCTTGCACCATGGCTGGCTAATTTAAAAAAAAATTTTTTTTTTGTACAGATGGGGTTTCACTATGTTGCCCAGGCTGGTCTTGAACTCCAGGCCTCAAGTGATCCTCCTGCCTCGGCCTCCCAAAGTGCTGGGATTGCAGACATGAGCCACAGCGCCTAGCTCAGCCTTCATTTTTTCTCTTTATTCTCTTTCTCACTTCTTACTTCAGTCAGTAAAGTTTTGACCAAAGTTACCCCTAGCATTTGTACAAACAAAGTTGACTTCTGAGTTGAGAACATAAGATGGACTTTAGGATGAAGTTGTCCTAGAAGACATGCCCCAGAGGTCCAAGGTGGCATGCACCATTATGGGCTCTCTTCTGATGGTGTCTGTGAGGAATCTCATGCCCTTGGCAAATAATCTGAATACCTTGATTTCCACTCGGATAAAGTGGTGATAACAATGCTCATTATTCAAAAAGGATTCATAAGATACCATCTGTGAACTTTACTGAAGTCTTGGATAAGAGCATCTTATAAATGCTATTGTTTCTGTTCTCATTAGCATTATTGTAGTTACACAGGATGACTTTCACTTGGCTTAAGACTCTGTAGTCGGCAGCTATTTTATAAGAACCGATTGTTTTTAACATTTGCTTTGAGACAAGGTGAAGGGGAAGGAAATCCCCCCCAAATCACAGTAATAACTATCTTATGGCAGATTGAAACTTTCTCTTAATTTAGCTGTCCTCAACTTTAGTAAAAATCATTTTGTGAATAGAATCTCCTGTCTTGATGGTTTAACATTTTGTGTATCATTTTAAATTTCACTTTCTAGCACTTGTTTAACACAGAGGCATAAGTTGCTATGCTGTGAAGGTTTCTAGCAAGATATGTTGGAGACATCGAAAATGAGCAATTCTTATTCTAGGAATTAAAGCTGCGACAATTTAAGCCATGCATGTTATATCAAATCATATGGTTGGTTTTCTTTTTTTTTCCAAGACAATTTATGGAGTTTGCTTTCTCATTGTTTAAGCTCTAAGCTATGGTGATAATGAGTGCAAACCAGTGTTCAACCATAGATATGATTTTGATGCTATATTGAAGTCACCTAGTGTGTGCATTTTGGCAGGAGAATTGCACCCTCTGCATCAGGCACTTGCACATGGATACACGTGCATGGCCGTAATGGGAAACATTTGAGTCTCACTGCAAAGATTTGCTCAGTGTGAAATCTGTTTCTAACACAATGGTCAGATTGAAAGGAGTTTCATTACATGGCTGGGCATTTCTTCCTTCTTTGGGGAATATGAAAGGTGAATGCAATACTTTCCAGTTTAAAGTTACCACAAAACTTCATAATCTTAACCTCAAAATCTACTCCAAAATTTATACAGAGAACCAGAGGCCTTGAGCTGGCCGCAAGTGGCTGTTTGATCTTGGTTAAGTTCCAAAAAGCCAGCGAGAGTTCAAAGCAGGGCCAGGGGCAACTCCACACTTTAATCCCTGCTCCTCTTTCTCTTCCGTCTTCACTCCCTCTCTCCATCCTTTGGTGTGAACTGCAGTCTATATCCATTTCAATAACCCTGGACACCATGGTTTCTAGAACAATGAGGAAAGCGTCTTTCCTTATTGATACTGACAGGCCCTTTGGTCAGAAAATGTCCCTCAACAGATGTTAGAGAATGTGGTCATAAATCAGAAAGGTATCTGTTACAACTTTTAAGGCCTTTTTGTTTCCAGCTCTGTAAATTCCACTGGATAAGGTTTAGTTTTTTTTTTTCCTTTCTTTCTTCAGAAACCCCTCTGGAGAGTTTAGGATACAAGAAAAGTAGTTATAGCTTAAAATAAGTTGCTGACTTTGCTTTTATATTAGTCACCCCTTCCTCATCTCCCCAAAAGGAAATAAAGAAAGAACATAAAGGACAATTATGAAGCCATACCAATAACAAAATAAGAGCGAGTTCATTTTTTATTCAAGATACTGTATTTGGAAATTGAATAATGCCATTTTTTTTGGTCTAAGCACTTTGGATGTTATTTTAGTCCAATCATATTGTTGGAAGAGAGTTTTAAATTATTTTAACTCTGGCTAATGAATACATCCCATTGATATTAAAAAGAATTGAGTTGAATGCTGACTTTGAGGACCCAGAAGAGAATGATTATGTTAGTACTGATCTACTCTGAAATCCACTTTCCATCAAATGGGCCACCCAGTGTAGAAGAATTCGGACTAAAATTCCTAGTGACAAAATCGTTGTTCATAAATAAATAAAACTGGAGTTTTAACACTGTACTACAATGTCTTCTTTTTTCCCAAGCAGATTTATTCTCTGTAACTTGCACCAAGCACGTATGACAAATAAACAGTGGGAAAGAGGAGGAGAAAAGAACAGGAATGGTATGCTGACACAGGTGATAGTGACGACAATTGTGTGTGGCTCTGCTCCGGAGTCACCCAGAGCCCATGTAAGTCTTCTACTTGCTGAGATAGGCATTCCAAAGTCCCAATTTTTCACTCACCCCAGCCTTGCCCTCTTGATTTCTGAGTTTTGACAGCAATGAGGAAGAGTGTTACTTTGTTTATATTTTCATTGCAAATCTTCTGGACACAGCACAAAGAATGTAAGGTTAGAGTGATGTTGCCTGATAACATGAATGCAGGGAAAGTTTGAGGTTATGGCGGATTGTATATTCCTAGGTGTGTATGTATATATCTCACCCATATATTGTTTTTACAATGTGACGCTGACATTCCTCCACTGAGAAGGTATGTTTCCTGCCTTTGAACTTGGGGAAATCTTTGTACCTGCCTCAACAAATACAGTGCAGTGGCAGTGAGGGGCTTGATCTCTGAGGCTCGTCATGAAAGGTACTATGGTTGCCATCTGGCTACCTCCCCACCACCTCAGGATGCTCACTGTTGGAACCCAGTCACCATGTTTGAGGAAGCTGGGGCCACATGGAGAAACCACTTGTAGATGTTCTAATTCACAGCCTTAGCTAAGAGGGGTTGCCTAGGTAGACAGAGGATGGGAAAAAAGGGTAGGAGGGCAGTCAGTATGCTGCTACTCAGTAATTAACTTACTCCATGAGTATTATTGAGTTTCCATATGTATCAGGCACTGTTCTAGAAGCTGGGACACAGCTGTGAACAAAACAGACAAAAATAGCCACCCTTCTGTAGATTACATAAATTTAACTTACTGAGCCTTCTACAACTGAGAGAACCAAACTCAGATTTTATATAATCCTGACCAAGTTTTGTAATTACAGTGTAATTAACTTTATGGGAATTAATTTATTCTTTGGAATAGAATTCCCAGTCAGGCACGGTGGCTCATTTCTGTAATTCCAGCACTTTGAGAGGCTGGGGCAGGAAGATTGCTTGAGGCCAGGAGTTTAAGACCATTCTGGGCAACACAGTGAGACCCTGTCTCTACCAAAAATTAAAAAATTAGCCAGGCCTGGTGGCACGTGCCTGTAGTCCCAGCTACTGGAGAGACTGAGGCAGAAGGATGGCTTAAGCTTAGGCGTTTGAGGGAGTTTGAGGTTGCAGTGAGCTATGATGATGCCACTGCTCTCCAACCTGGGTGACAGAGCAATACCCTTTCTCTTAAAACAAACAAACAGAAAAAGATAAGACTTCCTTTGTTACAGATAAATAAAACAAAGCCTAGGGAAGTTGATGGTGATTCACCTTCATGTGACCACTGGGGGTTGTTGCTAAGTCATCTTTGTGCCTATGTTTTACTTTTTCCATAAAAATCACCAGGGGTATGTTCATCCACAAATAGCAACTTGTGATTAGTTAGGTGGCACACACCTGTCCAGAATGTGTTTAACTGGTATAGGGGAGGAAAACCCTCTTACATTCTGTGTCTGGGGCCTTTGAATTAGACCAATAAAAGCAGATTAGCAGAAGAAAAGGCATATACATTTTATTTCATGTTAATGTTTTAAGTTTTGTGCATGGAGGACTTCAGAGAAAAGAAGCAAGGACCCAAACAGGCAGCTAAACCTGAAGGCTTATATACCATTTTAACAAAGGACATTAGATTTATGGAGAAGTGACAAGGCAAAGGGAAAGGGGGTTGCCCACCCAGGGGCAGTAAATTGTGGAAAGGTAAATATATGGGAGGGAGTGATGGCAGTTTAGGTTTATTTAGTAAGGTTTGCTTGTAGCAGGACCATCTTGGTGCAGACTTTCTGTCTTTCATGTTAATGGCTGTTTTTGTTCCTCCCAGTATGAGACGGACCAGGGGAAAGACCTTCACAAAGGGAAGTTTATGTTCTGCTTTTAGGGAAATAGGAATACAGAGAGCTCTTTCCATATTTTCTGCTTCTTCTTTCTTTCTTTTTTTTTTTTAAGATATGGGGTATCACTATGTTGCCCAGGCTGGAGTTCAGTGGCTATTCACAGGTGTGAATATTGTGCAGTAGTACAA
>NW_012144300.1:4145662-4146781 GCF_000956105.1 Propithecus coquereli
TATGTCAATACCGCCAGGTTACCAATGTGCCATCGGATGGCATACAAGGTCTCCCTCATTAAGACCCCTCCTTCCCCTCACCCTTCTCACTAGCACCACCTCACACGCTGGGGGAAAAGTCTGATGGTGACACAAGAAAGGAAAGGGAAGGACATTCCAGAAGCTACTTCTTTCTGAGGGCTGTTGATTCTCCAGTTTTTGTTCCAATCAGCCCACAGTCTCTGCTTCTCCAACTTTTCTTTTTCTTTTTTCTTTTTTTTTTTTAAGATATGGGGTATCACTATGTTGCCCAGGCTGGAGTTCAGTGGCTATTCACAGGTGTGAATATTGTGCAGTAGTACAACCTCAAATTCCTGGCCTCAAGTGATCTTCCTGCCTCAGCCTCCTGGGTAGCTGAGATTATACATGCATGCCTCTGTGCCTGATTGCATTTGCTCCTTCTTAATTGCTCAAAACAATCCTTTTGCCAAAGGATAAGGATTTGGGGGTGGCACATTTTGATCCCCTTCCCTGGGAAGATCAGAAGATTCTTGCCCTCTTCCCCTGCCCCGGCTGGATGAGGTGTCCCATGGCCCCCTCCTGTTTCAGAGCACTTCCTGCATGTCTGCTTTCTCTTACTGATTGGGTGTCCTGAAAGTGTAGGGACAGAGTGAGCCTCATTTCGGAATCCTCAGTGCCTAGTAGAGTTCTAGGTTCAGCATAACTGCTCAGTGAATGGCGAGTGTTGAAGAATGAATGTGTGCTTGGTGGCACTATAACCCTCCCAACCTGCCCCCCGACTCCATTCTTCAGCATATGGTACTTGGTTTTCCTGGCTACCACTATTCTGGGAAATACAGAGAAGCGCTAGACAGCTCTTCCTTTAAGGGAGGACTTGCTGCCCAGTTGCACAGAATATGGTCAGAAGACAACCTTCAGCTGTCAGCTCCTTCAGGGTCTGATTCATCTGCAGAGAGCCACCCTACCCAGGGTCATGACATCTTCAGGCCCTTCTGAATCTCATGACTGAATAGGGGAGGATATAAAGATCTGGCCATATTGGCCCATGAAGGCCAACTTGGCTGGGTAATAGATTCTCTAGAGCTTTGTTGAGTCTGTATCACAGTTCAATGCCTCCCC
>NW_012144300.1:4158016-4167298 GCF_000956105.1 Propithecus coquereli
TCTGAGGGCTGTTGATTCTCCAGTTTTTGTTCCAATCAGCCCACAGTCTCTGCTTCTCCAACTTTTCTTTTTCTTTTTTCTTTTTTTTTTTTAAGGCAAGCACAAAAATGAGGTTTATTGAGGAGAGAAAGATAGGATTATAGGACAAGAGCAAGATATAGGTTTACAGAGCATGATACGTACACCACAGATGACAACCAGACCCACTGTTGCAGCAAAAAGAGACCAAAAGGAAGGACACACACACACAAAAAGCCCTGGCTTTTCTGTAGAAAGACCCATGATATAATACATTATCTCATTTTCTTTGCAATATAGATGAATTTTACTTGGACTCTTTAACATACCCAGGCTCACCTTTAGTATCTGTTTGGCCTTGTCATTCCTTATAGAGATAAAATGAATAAAGAGAAGGAAGTTGAGGGAGAAAACATTTTTATTTTTCATTTCTTATTACTTGAACAATAAAGACCTTCTTTTTTTTAATTTTTATTTTTAGAGGTGGGGGTCTCACTATGTTGCCCAGCCTGGTCTTGAACTCCTGGCCTCAAGTGATCCTCCCACCTGAGCTTCCCAAAGTGCTGTGATTACAGGCACGAGCCATCATGCCCAGCTAACAATAACGATCTTTAGAAAACTCCCAAGGCAGTCTATACTTCAGAGACAGCAGGGCAGGGAGAAGTTATTGCAATATGTCTGATTCTGGGCAGGCCAGAGGGGAGAGGCTGTGGCCCTAAGGACCAGATGGTGGTGATGGGATAAGAGATCTGGGGCCAATCCTGGGACCATCAGAAGGAAAGAGAAAGGCTTTGGAGCACCATCTGTACCAGGAGCTCTCTCATGCATGATCTGAATGTTTCCAAATGTCTTCCTTGGAACTCTGGTCCCAGGAGATGTCCTACAAGAAAAGGGATCAGGGTTTAAATATGTTTGGGAAATGCTACATACCACGTTCTTGTCTTGAAGAAGTCCTGCAATAAGAAATCAATTTAATCTCTCCCCTCCATCTCATTAGCAGGATTGCTGTGTCGAAGGGTATGTGCATTTAACATGTTGGTAGATATTGCAAATTTGCATACATTTCTTTGTCAACTGGTGGTGTAGGAGACCCCCTTGTGACCCAGCATTTTCCATTTTTATTTGGCTGTGGAAACCATTGTTTTATTTTTTTTTTGTAACTGCATTAATATCCTATAGAGCTCATGTTCCAGAAAACAGCTTCAAGGTCAGGAGTTTGAGACCAGCCTGAGCAAGAGCGAGACCCTGTCTCTGCTAAGAATAGAAAGAAATTAGCTGGGCAACTAAAGATAGAAAAAATTATCTGGGCGTGGTGACACTCGCCTATAGTCCCAACTACTTGGGAGGCTGAGACAGGAGGATCACTTGAGCCCAGGAGTTTGAGGTTGCAGTGAGCTAGGCTGATGCCATCGCACTTTTGCCCCAGCAATGGAGTGAGACTCTGTCTGAAAACAAAAACAACAGCAAAAGAAAACAGAAAACAGGTTTGGAATACTAGTCTATTTTTTTTTTTTGAGACAGAGTCTTGCTGTGTTGCCTGGGGTAGACTACAGCAGCATCATCATAGCTCACAGCAACCTCGAACTCCTGGGCTCAAGAAATCCCCCTTCCTCAGCCTCCGGAGTAGCTGGGACTACAGGTGTGCACCACCACACCCGGCTAATTTTTCTATTTTTTTAGTAAAGACAGGGTCTCGCTCTTGTTGAGGCTGGTCTCGAACTCCTGAGCTCAAGTGATCCTCCTGCCTCAGCCTCCCAGAGTGCTAGGATTACATGCTTGAGCCACCATACCCAGCCTATTTTTTTTTTTAGTTTTAAATTTTTAACATAGTTTTGATACTGGTCTATTTTAACCTGCTTAAAATCTGTGTACAAGATGCATTAACTTGACCACTTCTTATGAGGGGCACTCTGTCTCCTTACCCCCAACCTACTGAACCCTGTCCTAGGGCACGGACGCCCGCAGAGGCTGTTCTTGGAGGCAGCATCCACTGCTATTGCTGGGGGCTAAAACTCTGGACAACTTTCCTCTACAAGCATGGTTTAGTGCACAATTGTTAGGCTTCTGCAGTCTTTATTGCACAGTTCTCTGTTGCTGGTACGTTGCAGGTTATTACCTGTTGTGACTTTTCCCTGTGATTCTTACTGCCGTATATAGCAGGCTTTTAATAATAACAATAATAATAACGGCCATCATTTATTGAGCATCCACTGTCTGCCAGGCACTGTGGAGACATCATGATTTGTCACCACAATCCCACAATAGAGATATACTTCTTAGAAGTTGTCACCTTCATTTAAGACTCAGGTTGTTACTTGCCTAAACAACAACGAATTCTGTAAACCAGGATTCACTCAGTTTTGCCGGACTTCTTGAAATCCCACTGCCTTTTTTGAAAACATGTTTTGAGCCGGAAGCAACAACTAGTGTTTGGAAGACGCCTTGTTGCCTGGTTTGGGGCTGTCCGAATCCTGCATCTCACCCACATGAGCGGCTGCTTTTGACTCCGCAAAGGACTGCCTTTATCACCCGAGTCCTGTTTGCCCGTCCCCGGGTTAAGATCGGCTTCGAGGTAAACAGAATGAATCCGCGAGTTTACTGATATATTCTTCCCCCTCACCCTGCAGGATCCCTTGACTCTCCCCCCTCTTTTTTCCTGTCTTTCTGTTCTTCCCTTTCTTCTTTCATTTTTTTTACAAGACTGGTGAGCTTTTGTCTTCTCTCAGAATATAACGTCTCTGCCTTCTGCCCCTGTTGGGCATCAAACAAAAGACCCTATGAAAGAAATCAGGGCAGGAGGCAAAAGTGAGTGATCCCCCAGGTTTCTTCCCTGCAGCCCACCTCCCCCCACGCCCCCCATGATCCCGTAGCCCAATTCCCCTACGTCTTCCTTCACCTCCTTACTCCCCCGCCAGGGAGGTGCGGTTCCTTGAAGGCGTGAGGCTGGGGAAGGGTGGCAAAGGCGTAGAATAGACCAGCTGTGGAAGAGGCGTGGGGGCGAGGGGACACTCGAGCAAGGCGCGAGGGTGGGTCTTCATGTCCACAGAGGGCCGAGGAGCCACAGCCGAAGCCTCCAGAGTGACCCTGAAGCAGGAAAGAGCCACCGACAGGGAAGGAGACAGACATCCGAAGGCAGGAGGGCGCCTGCGGGAGAGGTAGCGCCGCGGAGCAAACGGCACCCGGCAGAGGCAGGTGACAGCGCAGACATTCTGGAGAACAGACGGGCATTCAGGGAGGACAGCCAAGGCCACAGAGGGTTGACTTTTTTTTTTTTAAGGATTAAGAATGAATCACTGTTTTCATAAGCATCAGTGCACACGCCATATGTTAGGTGTTGCTAGAGTGGAAAACCCCGTAACACGACTTAGAACAGGCCCGGCAGCCTCGTGCTCGGCCGTGACGGGGGCCTGTGAGAGCGCGTGTGGGTTTAGATTCCCCCAGAGATGAGGTAATGCTTTGCAGGCGTCTCTGGGGGCACGATCCTCACGCCCTCCCTCCCATAAAGCGAAACCCAAACCTATATAAACCCTGTAAACCCTCCTCGACGGCTCTAAGGTTAGAGGAGAGGTGGAAGTTAGCCGCATCCCTAATGACAGATCCCAGGGTGAAGTCTCAATAAACACTTGGTAATTAATTACAGAGAAGAGAGGAACAGGATAATAATTTAGGTCATAGGCTGCTTTGAAAATCTGATGAAAGCAGATCTGTAGATCCTCTCCCCGGGAAAAAAGCACATATGCACACACACCTGAGTAAATAGAATGATGTCCTCGTGTTTGCTAAAATCCTGAGGCCAAGGCCAAGGGGATCCACGGACCCCTGGGTAGGAAGCCTCGACTCAGAGTATGTGAAATGCTTTTGCATCCATGATCCGTTTTCTCCAGCCAAAGCCCTGGAGATAGGGCGGATGCTGCCAGCGTCGTCCAGGCGAGGGGACCTGGGCAGACACGCTCCCCTGTGTGCCAGGAGGCGTGTGCGGCTAAACGTAGAACTCCTACGTCCGAGGCCGGTCTAGCTCTGCTGCCCGCTAGAAACTTGGAACCTGCTGTGAAGAAACAGACTTTTTATTTGGTCTTTGATTTTTTTGTATTTACCAGGGCTTTTAGAAAAGGGAGAAATCAGATTGTGCTTCCTCTTTGCCCTTTGACAAAGTTAACAGCATCTTCTCCAGCTTTCTTTGTCCTTCCCCTCCACTTAAAAAGAGAAGACAGAGGAAGATCTAGTGGGTCTGAGATGCAGGAAGAAAGAAAGTGCCACACGATGGGAGATAATGTAAATAACAACTGCGTGTATTACAGCTGGTGCATCTTCCCCGTAGTCAGAAAAATGGGGTCCGGCGATGACTGGATGACCCGTGTTAAAAGGAGCAGAGTTCACAGAAACCCTGCCGAGCAGTCCGGACGTGCTACCTCCTTGTGCAGTCTTCTTACCAGTGCACGGACCAGGCAACCGTCCAGCCACTTGCCAGTCTGAAAACTGTTTATCTTATTTTATTTTTGAGACAGGGTCTTGCTCTGTTGCCCTGGCTAGGTTGCAGCAGCAGCATCATAGCTCACAGCAACCTCAAAATCTGGGGCCCGAGTAATCCTCCTGCCTCAGCCTCCCGAGTAGCTGGGACTAAAGGCGTGCACCACCACACCTGGCTAAATTTTCTATTTTTTGTAGAAACGGGGTCTCGTTCTTGCTCAGGCTGGTCTTGAACTCCTGGCCTCAAGTGATCCTCCTACCTTGGCCTCCCAAAATGCTGGGTAAGCCACCACTTCAGGTCTTGAGATATTCTTATTTTGGCTGGATGACTACTTGGTATGATGTTACTAGGATATTCAAGCATTAGATGCAATGTCCTTGAAGTTCATCTTCATCCTAAAATTGTAAGACTTTTGTTAGTCATTTTTTGCCAGTGACTGATCCCTGTAAAATATATCCTGGCAGCCCAGGACAATCGTAGCCTGGAGTGGTGAAGAAACACAGATCTAAGCTGTCTCGGGACTGACTGTGGTACCTTTTACAGGCACCTCAGCTGTTACAGAATCTCACTTCTCAACAGGTAAACCACCCCAGGATTTGGGCAAGTGTGCATCTATTTGGAGAAAGATAATTTTGCTTTCCCTGCATGAGGCAATCATTTGTAAGTGAGATGAGTTACGGCTGGCTTTTAAAGCAACAGTCACTGTAATAAAAAATTAGACTTATAGGAAATTTCAACCATCTCTCTGCATAGTTCTTTCATTCCCAGTGGGATTTGGTTGCGGCCTTGAAAAAGGAGGAAACTTTCATAGTAGTAGTCATTTCAAACCAAGGTGTTGGAGTATAGTTGTGAGTGATCTTGGGGTGAGAAGCAGGAACTAACGAGATGAATTTATGATTTATTTCAACACCTTAAATTCTCAAAGTGTTTTTCAATTTTTTTCTGGGTATCAAGTTACCTACCTACAAAGTTTGTTGTGTGCTCCTGGACTGGAAAAGAAAAAAACATTGGAAGGGCTTGTTTTGGACCATCTTGGTTCCTGGTGATGGGTCACAAATCAGCCTTTACATTTACTCTCTCTAATTAACATTCGGTTGCCAAAGATGACCAGATGACCATGTTTCTGTTTCAGTACATCTGTGAGGGCATCCTTGAAAATATAATGTCTCAGGTGTTCACATCAAGATGGTTTTTCATTCAGCAAGCACATAGGTGTTTGCTGTATGCAAAATGTGGCACAATTTAAAATTTGGTGGGATGTCTTAAAAATAACATGGTTTCTTCTGGAACTTCCTGAACATGTAAAAATGACAAAGAGCACATGGCTAGTGTCAATATTCACTCAATGATCATGTATTGAGCACTTATTATGCACTGGACAGTAAAAAAACATGGTTCCTACTGTTGAATAACTCAATCCTACAGCAGAAACCAATACATATTAACAACTACAGTAAATACAATATGAGGTGCTTAGGAATTCGCACGTAGACTCCGGATAAGCAAGTGATTCTTTTTGTTCAGTGCTAAGATGGGTGCTCTGATGATTTCTGTGTAGGTACTGAAATTGTGTAGAGTTCATGGAGAGAAGGTGGGGAAAGATATTGCCAGTAGAAGGAACAGTATGAGCAAAGGTTTGGAGGTATGACCATACGTCACCTCTTTAGGGGATGACAGGTAAGCTACAGCATTGCTTCTCCGAGTGTAGTCCCCAGACAGGGAGCATTGTCATCACCTGGGTATTTCGTTAAAAGGCAGACAGACTCTGGTTTAGTAGCTCTGGGGAGGGGCCTGAGATCTTTGCATTTCTTACAAGTTCGCAGATGATGTTGACGCCGATGATCTGGGGACCATACTTAGAGTAGCGAGGAACCAAAGGTGCATCTGAGCATAACGTTTGTGGGTGCAGCGGCGGGACCCAGGCTGTGAAGGTCATTTGTGCCTTTCCAGGAATATGGAGCTGACCCTGTAGGCAGTGTCTTTAGGGTATGTCCACCTGAGTGTTATTTTGACCTTTGCAATTCTCTCCCCTTGTCTATAGATGTAATTTCATAGGACTGTTAATTATTGTCACTCATCTTGAACTACTTTGAATTCCCTGGCTAAGAGGTATTATTGAATGGCTATAAATATGCTAGTGCTTGTGGGGTTGGAGGGAGCTAGGAGAAATGACTAAAACAAACACCCTGTGGTGTCAAAATACAAAGCAGATGGCCTGTGTCCTAGCACACTTGACGTGGTGCCTCAAAACCTGCTGGGACAATTGCTCATGAGTTTATTCACTCAGTCATTCCCGTGCCTGGCTCTGCATGCTCAGTCCTGTGGGCCTGGGGAAGGGGTTGGGGTGGGACGGTGAGGAGGGAAAAGGGACTATTTTGACCTGAACTTGAACTCGGACTTGGAAAGCAGTTTTCTTTAGCTAGATAACTCCTGAGACGGCATGAAAGAAAAAGCAGGATCTGGTTTATATGTAGGATTTGAATAACTGTAGGATAGGTGTTCAATATAGAGGACTGATGAAGTGTCACTGAAATGTGTATAGATGATGAACACAGTTGTGGGGAAAACCGCAGTCTAAATGTATACTTTCTGCACAGTTTTCCAAACGCTACAAGAGGTCATCTAGTTAAGATCCAGTGTGATCAAGAGACGGCCCAGCACTCCAGCCTGGCAAAATGACACAATTTTAGCTTGGCCCAATTTACCGTCTTAGAAGAATTAATGGTACCTAGATGAATAAGATTTTTTAAAAAATTATTAGTATTATTTGGCTTTCAGCCTAAGATGGAAAGGACCTGTAAGTTTGCCAGAAAACGGATTGCTAGCTGATGGGAAGGGAAATGTGGAAGTGACTGAGCTTCCCCTACCCATCGTTCCAAAAACATCAGACAAAATAAAACCGAGCACGAAAAGCAATAACGACTGAAAACGCTCACCTTGCAAGAGGTCTCCTGTTCATTTGTTGAATAAAAACTTGCACCAGGTACTTTTCATAGGACATCCCACTTAATATTCTAGCAGCCTCCTGGTCAGCTACCATTACTAAATTTTACAGTTGAGACCAGAAGTAAAGTTGCTTGCCCAGGGTGTCACAGCTTGTAAATCACAGCCCAATTTGAATCTGGGTTTTTCTGGCTACCTGTGCTACCTGCCTCATGTGCAATGGCCCTCTGTGCCATGAACTCTTCAGTTTGTCTTGAAAGACATATAACCCAAAACTATTAATTTTAGATATAAGTCAAGGTTCCTGTACTAGTGGACCTAATGAAGTCCACTGTCTCAGGGATGAGGTAAAGTCTCAGTGAATTCCTCAGAAAGTTTTTTTTTTTTTTTTTTGAGACAGAGTCTCACTCTGTTGCCCGGGCTAGAGCGCCGTGGCGTCAGCCTAGCTCACAGCAACCTCAAACTCCTGGGCTCAAGAAATCCCCCTTCCTCAGCCTCCGGAGTAGCTGGGACTACAGGTGTGCACCACCACACCCGGCTAATTTTTCTATTTTTTTAGTAAAGACAGGGTCTCGCTCTTGTTGAGGCTGGTCTCGAACTCCTGAGCTCAAGTGATCCTCCTGCCTCAGCCTCCCAGAGTGCTAGGATTACATGCTTGAGCCACCATACCCAGCCTATTTTTTTTTTTAGTTTTAAATTTTTAACATAGTTTTGATACTGGTCTATTTTAACCTGCTTAAAATCTGTGTACAAGATGCATTAACTTGACCACTTCTTATGAGGGGCACTCTGTCTCCTTACCCCCAACCTACTGAACCCTGTCCTAGGGCACGGACGCCCGCAGAGGCTGTTCTTGGAGGCAGCATCCACTGCTATTGCTGGGGGCTAAAACTCTGGACAACTTTCCTCTACAAGCATGGTTTAGTGCACAATTGTTAGGCTTCTGCAGTCTTTATTGCACAGTTCTCTGTTGCTGGTACGTTGCAGGTTATTACCTGTTGTGACTTTTCCCTGTGATTCTTACTGCCGTATATAGCAGGCTTTTAATAATAACAATAATAATAACGGCCATCATTTATTGAGCATCCACTGTCTGCCAGGCACTGTGGAGACATCATGATTTGTCACCACAATCCCACAATAGAGATATACTTCTTAGAAGTTGTCACCTTCATTTAAGACTCAGGTTGTTACTTGCCTAAACAACAACGAATTCTGTAAACCAGGATTCACTCAGTTTTGCCGGACTTCTTGAAATCCCACTGCCTTTTTTGAAAACATGTTTTGAGCCGGAAGCAACAACTAGTGTTTGGAAGACGCCTTGTTGCCTGGTTTGGGGCTGTCCGAATCCTGCATCTCACCCACATGAGCGGCTGCTTTTGACTCCGCAAAGGACTGCCTTTATCACCCGAGTCCTGTTTGCCCGTCCCCGGGTTAAGATCGGCTTCGAGGTAAACAGAATGAATCCGCGAGTTTACTGATATATTCTTCCCCCTCACCCTGCAGGATCCCTTGACTCTCCCCCCTCTTTTTTCCTGTCTTTCTGTTCTTCCCTTACTTCTTTCATTTTTTTTACAAGACTGGTGAGCTTTTGTCTTCTCTCAGAATATAACGTCTCTGCCTTCTGCCCCTGTTGGGCATCAAACAAAAGACCCTATGAAAGAAATCAGGGCAGGAGGCAAAAGTGAGTGATCCCCCAGGTTTCTTCCCTGCAGCCCACCTCCCCCCACGCCCCCCATGATCCCGTAGCCCAATTCCCCTACGTCTTCCTTCACCTCCTTACTCCCCCGCCAGGGAGGTGCGGTTCCTTGAAGGCGTGAGGCTGGGGAAGGGTGGCAAAGGCGTAGAATAGA
>NW_012144300.1:4169333-4176233 GCF_000956105.1 Propithecus coquereli
CTACTTTTATTGTAATCGAAAAAAACAAAACAGATGCTGTCACTGTAGTGTTTAACTGAGTAAGCTTTTAAGGATTCATTTATTGTCATGAGGAGGCACTTCTTAAAGGAAAAGAAAAAATGTCACTTCAGAAGCTTACGATGGAATAAATTTTAGGATAAATTAGGTTCCAGGTTTCACTTTTTTTGTTGCAAAGGTGAATTTTAAAAACCAACTTGTGCCAAATCTTAAGTGAATTGTGCCCAGATTGCCCTGGTTTAATCACTACTGACCATTTGATCTTATAATTATTAATAGAATCACTAGCTAAATCACTATTGGTTAAGGAGACCTAATATTTAGATAGATCTGTTTTAAAATTGCTATTAAATTGGATGAAATTGAGTTCTCGGGTGAGCCCACAAGTCTTCAGACTCAAGGTAAAGGCTCTGTTTCTCATTTTAAAGATTGTCAAACTAAGAAGAGTGATTTGATTGCTCTGAATTTTGCATATGTCAGCATAGTAGAAGCTTAGTCATGCAAATCCCTATTGCTTAGCATGTCCATGGCCCAGAAATACAGTGCTGTGTTTCCATATTTTATCTGTGTTTGTAGTTGAAAGCATGCCTTCTATTGTGCTTTTAAAGAACAGATGTCAGGACAATGTTTAAAGCACATAACCCAAGTATTGAAAAATGTTTTTCTGCTTTTAAAAGAAAAAAAGAATCCACAATAATGAATTCAGTCTGTCAGTTTGTATTTTCAAGGAATATTTTAACTGTTGAGGGACTTTTCAGCATCTACCCTTTAAATATCCCCCTCGTACTGTCAATGAAGGCCAAAGCCATTTTGGACTCACAGTTTCTTTTGCAGACTCACCAAGGCAGAAAGATATCAGTTAGTTCTTCAAGGGACTGTATGTTTCATTCTCATTTATTGAGCAAACAACACACGAGGCAAGCAGTAACAGACACGTTTATTCTGAAGACCTCTATGAGGATGAACCAGAGGCAAGTTAGTGCTTTGGGAAAAATTAGTGGTAGGGGCAGTGAGCATTGGAGGGGAGATGAGACAGTGGACACACCATCTCTTGGGGAGAAATGATAGGTGCATAGGCAGGACCTGAAGGAGTAGTGGGTGGAACAGATGGTCCAGGTTCAAGAATGGAGTGAGCTTCCGGGTACAGTGGTGCTCT
Source organism: Propithecus coquereli (assembly GCF_000956105.1). Taxonomy (NCBI): domain Eukaryota; kingdom Metazoa; phylum Chordata; class Mammalia; order Primates; family Indriidae; genus Propithecus; species Propithecus coquereli. The sequence continues at coordinate 4,170,508 of NW_012144300.1, forward strand.
AGGACACTCCAACAGGGAGATGAAACAGTGTGTAGACCACCTCCGACAGGAGGGAAGAGAGAAAGGTCCTGAGCCTGTTTGCCCACACGAGGCAAGCATTTGCAGCATTCGTCTGCAGCTAACTCGTGGTAAGATTGGAACAGCGAGTTCCCCAGCATGGAGAGGTGAGGTTCCTCACCTTCTCTCTCAAGGCAGTTTGTGGTGGGATAGAAGCGAACAGGCAAGTGAACTGCAGTCAAAAGCTCAGAGCTGGAATAGACTTTTGAGATCAACTAGAACAGTTCCCTCTTTTGGGAGGAGAAGGACTAAAGTCTAGATTGAAAAGTGGGTTTATTTTAAAAATATTTTTATGTTTATTTACTTACTTCCTTAGAGATGGGGTCTCACTGGGTTGCCCGGGCTGGATCTGAACTCCTGGGCTCAAGTGATCCTCCCACCTGAGCCTCTTGAGTAGCTGGGACTACAGGCACATGATACCACACTCAGCCTTAGGGTCTCAGCTTCTTGTCTATAACTCAAAAGGGTTTTAGTAGAAGGTTGTCATATTTCTTTTTTTTTTTTTTATGACTATAGGATGCCATTTATTTATTTACTTATATTTTTTAAAATTCACAAGTAAAAATTGCACACACCTGTATGGTATACAACATGATGTTTTGATATGTGTATACCTAGTGGAATGGCTAACTCAGGCTATTTCACATATGCAGGTCATCATACTTCTAATGCAGCCCCAGGATCCGGAGCTAAACCGGGTACTTTCCGCCACCCATCCTGCACTCCACCATATGCGTATTTTACCACCTTTAAAATTGCTTTGCAAATAAGCGCTCACCCATAATAGACGCCTGGAAGACAGACAAGATATCTGGTGATGTTATGAAGGAGTAACATTTTAATAATTAAAAAGAAAACAACTTTGCTTTTCCATTTATCTGGATAGTGAGTGGGTATCAGGTTTGGGAGAAAAGCTATGGGATGGAGCAAACACAAGTTTGGAGCTGGAACCAAGTGCCTGTGGCCTTAATTACTCTTTGACACGCAACACTGTGGGATGCCCAGGAGGATATGATTATGGAATCTTCTCTCAAGAAAAACAAAGTAGCAAGACCTTCTCACACTTCTTCATGAATAACCCCCGTTTGTTTCTGTTGACGGTGGAGTCAAGCAAGTGATTGCAGGGGCATCTCAATGAATCACTGACCAGGTAGAGACTTGTTTCAGGAGCAGGTTCCCTAGGGGCAGGAGTTGTGCAGGACAGGAAATGCATGGGCAGTGGGAACTGTACGTGATCGACTTCACAATCTTTTTTTCCTGCGATTTCTTCCTTAGACGATTGGCTCAGCGCATTCAGCAACAGAGTATAGAGTGTCTGCCACCTTCAGTGCTTCCTGGCTATGCTGCTGAGTGACTGGCAGCCATCAAGGCAGGTCCCTGCCCTTAAGAAACTTACGCTCTGTAGAGACTCCAAGACACAACCTATTTGAAGTACTTGGGAAATAATTACAAGGTAACTCACAAATTCTCTTCCTTTGAGGAGAAGATCAAAAGGGCTGAGGCACAGTGACTCACAGTGTTTCTGCCTGTTTGGATTGCCCAGGTGCTCCAGGGAGGCATTTGGGCTGGAGGTGAACAGGAGCCAGGGCTAGATCTTAGAGGCTCTCGACTTTCCCACTCCCTGCCCTGGATCTGTTTCCTCCCCAGGAGCCTGGGAATGACAGCCTTGGCTCTCTGACTCACCAGGATGTCATAAAGATGGGTGAGACATCGTCTGTCCTGCCCCTTCCACCCTTTGACAGAAAGGCACCTCCATAGATGAATACAGGGTGTTAATGCTGATTATAGCAGTTTCGATTTGCATTTCCATACGCTGGACGACATAATCCACTCTGTCTAAACACGGAAATCCCATAACTCTGCCCAACTCATCACTCCATTAATCCACTTAACCCCTGGCCAATACGTAATCTAAATATTTAATCTTGTCTATTTGTTATCTGTGTTTATTCCAGGTTCATTCATGGTCTGCATCTCCTCTCTGTTTATCCGTCTCAGTGGAACCTCGTCTAAACCAGAAGTGCCCCAAGGAGGCGAGGGACAGTGTCTTACTCATTTCTTTCTTTTCTGGCACAAATACTGAACTTGGCACATAGTAGGTGCTTACCAGTTGTTTGATGTTGAAGGGCAAGAATCTCTCAGAGTAATTTTTTTTTTGGCAACTTCGGAGATATATTTTGTTATCGCTGTGGGAGAACCTTACTGTTTTCAATGCCCACCGCAATGCCTGGCATGTGGTATTTAATGAGAAGTTGGATAATTGATCCTACCGTGGGAGCAGGAGAATATAAAAAAGGAGAACTGGTCTAGAAGGAGGAAGACTTGGAATCTGTTTCCGGTTCTGCAATAAGCTAGTATGTGAGGTTGGTCTAGTCCTTTGGAGCCTCTGGGCCCCTGTTTTCTCATCTGTCACGTGGACAGATAGGATTAGGCGAACTCCAGTCTGCTTTGGCTCCAATATACTCCAATACTGAGGGTCACGGTACAGGGAAAGGCATGAGGGAGTCGTCAAATGTCAGAATAAGCACTTCCTCCCACCATCACCATTGCCACTCAAGGACTGGCGAACGGACAGGAAAACGGGGAGCCTGTTCCCCTCTAAGCCTCCTCTTCACTCTCACTGTCCGTCCCTCACAGCCTGGGCTCGGGACTCCAGACATCTGCTCATTCCATCTGCATCAGCTAATGTTTACACAGTGCCCCCTGGATGCATGGGCCTGGAGTCACCTGGGGGAGGGCACGCCTGCATGCAGAGGGCGGGAGTGAGTCCTCATTATGGCAAAGCCTCCAAATGGATGTATTCTGCATCCCCCTCCTCTGCGCAAAATCCAGGCATGTGGGAGGTAGAAGGAGAGTGAAGGAGGTTCTAATTTATTGCTCAGCCATGTTTATTTTCACTCTTGGCTGGTTTAGGGCATTTTTCTTAATGTATTAGGGTCACAATTTTATTGACTTCAAGAATGCTTGAAAGCTCTGTGTATGAGAGAGAGAGAGAAAGAGAGAGAGAGAGACACTGTGTTAAGATGACTTGAGTTTCTCTTTCTCTTTTTTTTTTTGAAAAATTTTCCACTAAAAACTGTATTTTGAACCTAAACTATTAGCCATCCCTGCTAAAATATGATTTCCTTCTCACAACCACTCACTATATGTATCATCATCCTATCACGATCACTTCAGTTGGCTTAGATAAGAGATCAAGACCTGACTTAGCTATTTTATTTTTATTTATTTATTTTTAGAGACAGGGTCTTGCTCTGTTGCCCAGGCTGGAGTGCAGTGGCGTCATCAGAGCTCACTGCAGCTTCAAACTTCTGGGCTCAAGTGATGCTCCTGCCTCAGCTTCCCAAGTAGCTAGGACTATGGGTGCACACCATCACACCTGGCTAATTTTTAAAATTTTTTTACAGAGACGGGCTCTTGCTATGTTGCCTAGGCTGGTCTTGAACTCCTGGCCTCGAGTGATCCTTCCATTTTGGCTTCCTAAAGCACTGGGATTATAGGCGTGAGCCACCATGTCAGCCTCTTTTTAAAAATTATTATTACTTTTATTGATACATAATAGATGAACATATTTTCAGGATACATGTGATATTTTGATACGTTCATATATAATAAAGTGTAATAATCAAATCAGGGTTATTGGGATATCCATCTCCTCATGCATTTATCTTTTCTTTTTTTTTCTGTTTGAGACAGAGTCTTGCTCTGTTGCCTGGGCTAGAGTGCCGTGGCATCAGGCTAGCTCACATCAACCTCAAACTCCTGAGCTCCAGTGATCCTACTGCCTCATCAAGCCCCGCTAATTTTTCTATGTTTTTTTTTAGAGACAGGGTCTTGATCTTGTTCAGGCTGGTCTCAAACTCCTGGCCTCAAGTGATCCTCCCATCTTGGCCTCCCCAAGTGATAGGATTACAGGTGTGAGCCACCACGCCCAGCCTTGACTTAGCCAAATCTGAGAGAGACTCCCTCAACTTCTACATTCCTTCACGAATCTGCACTGCTGGGATTCCTTCGTGGCCTTCAATTATAATAGTACTAACCTACTTATTAAGTACTGTGGCAGGCTCTATGTTAAGTACTTTACATAACTTCATGTAGGAAAGAAATATTACCTTCATCTTACAGATGAGGAAATTAAGATTTAGAGAGGTGAAGTGGGATTGAAACACAAGTGTGGCTGTCTCTGTTCATACCCTGCAGACGGAGTCTTGAGAAAATAGAATTTTGTTTGGGAGCTCAAAAGGGGGAGTGGGCCGGGTGCGGTGGCTCACGCCAGTAATCCTAGCACTTTGGGAGGCCAAGGCAGGAGGATTGCTTGAGACCAGGAGTTTGAGGCTGCAGTGAGCTATGGTGATGTCACTGCACTCTGGTTTGGGCGACAGAGCGAGACTCTTGTCTCAAAACAAACAAACAAATAAATAAATAAAGGCAGAATGAAGGTAGGCCTCCGTTGAACATGGGCCCAACGTGGGGCACAGTCAAAATTAGGGCTCTGCTCTCTTAGGAATAAAGACAATAAAAAGGAGGAGGAGGTATTGAAGGAAGAGAAAGGATTCTAATGCTCCACTGTTTTCCCCAGGGCTATCCCTGAGTGGTCAGCAGAGTCAAGTTCAAGTCTTGGGAATAGCTATCACTGTGCTGTCCTGACACATCTTTTAGCATCAGGGAAGCTCACCCTCCAGCAGATGCAACTTGGTGGTGCACAGTGTTACCATTAGTTCATCCATCCACAGTGCTAGGGATGGTGGTTGCAAGGAGACTAAGACGTGCTCCCTGCTCCCGAAACGAAGAGGGAAAACTTCCCCTTGGCCCTCTGAAGTTTCGCTGAAACATCAACTCACAAAAGGCAGAACGCTAGGAGAAAAGGCATACAAATCTATTTGATAATAGTTTTATGTGTCACGAGAGATTTCAGAACAAAGACCGAAAGATATAGGGAAACTGTCGATTTTTATGCTTAGGTTCAACAAAATATGCACAGCCATATAGAAATAAGATTAGACAAAAAGGGTATAATCTAACGCTAATGGACTGAGTGGGGAAACCCAGCAAGGCCTGTCTGTCTAGATTCTTCTTACCTTCTCTGACCATGCATTCCTTCCTTCCGAGTGTGGAGCAGGATCCTTCTCTGGAGTGGGGTCTTATGACCCATAGTCAAACAGGATAGGTCAGACAATTTCTTTAGGGCCAATTTTCGCACAGAAAAACAGAAAGAAATTTAGAGTCATATTTTTAGGTTTTACAGCTGGCTTTGGGGAAAAGGGATTCTGATTTCTGTGACCCGCCTTGGGGAAGAGGGATTCTAGTTTGTATGGCCAGCCTTGGGGGAGAATGAAGGGGTATGGGCAGGAAGGCAGGAGATGGTAAGACAGAAACCTTTGCTTCTGAGGACTTCATTCTGGGGTATTCTAAGCCCCAACACTACCCTCAAGGGGCTTTAGTTTAACTCTACTCAAGATTCCTCAGCGCCCAACTGAATTGAGACCATGGTCCTCAGTTGTGGGCTGTGTGGTCCCCGTGGTCCTAAGAGAACATAAGGCTGCACAAAGCCATAACCCTAGTTCTCTTTCCAAGCACAGAGTTCTGCCACGACCCTAATGTAGCTAGTGTGTGATTTCGAATATGCATAGGTGGGAGCCCCTTTAGTGGCACCGGTGGCCCCATTCAGT
>NW_012144300.1:4178393-4181935 GCF_000956105.1 Propithecus coquereli
TTATCTTATAATATGAACATACTTTGTATTTATTGCATCCCTAAGAAATTGCAAACATTCTCAATAGTGTGAATTTTTAATCCATTTTGCGTCTTGAAAATCTGAGATTGGACAAATAATTAGGTAAGACTCTGATGGCAGACATGGAAATAGAAATCATGAATCTTGAGAACCTAATTCTGTGTGAGAAATCATCCATTTGGCAGACTCACAATAGCTTTTCTGTGATTAGAGAATCACATATTTAGCAAGTGATGTGTAATTAGGGTGCTTGAGAAAACCTAACATCATTAAGGTAACATTCTCTTTTGAAATGAATGTCTCTAGGGAATCGACACATATTACCCCACTACGCCCAAAATTACCTTTGTGGGCTGGCTATTCCATTTGTGTCGCTTATTGCCGTCATTATGACTGATGACAGTATTAAGGAGAAACTGAGGCCTTGAACTGAGAAGTGAGGTGCCTAAGGCCGCCTAGAGAGTGAAGACTCCTGGCTACATCCTCTGTGGGAGGATGTGTGAGGTCTAAATGGCAGGTAATTTAAGCACCCAAGCCTTAGGAGTCAAAAACAGACTAGAGTAATGGACTCAAACTCCATGAGGGTGAGGACCCTTTGTTAATATCAAAGAATTTAATGAGCCTCATGTGTTAGTCGTTATACTTTTAATTATCTTATTGTTGGAAACTACTTGGAATGAGTATGGATTTGCAACCTTCTTGCAATTACCCTGTAGGGACCTGTGTCCTACAGGGTAGATGCCACTGGAGGGAAATAAGGAGGCCTGGTTTTTTGGTACCCAGCCTGGATAGTAACATTCCAATTACTCTTACTTTCCACTGCCTCCCTTTGCTTTTCCCATCCTATTTTCCCTGAGCTTCTGGAATTAGGACTATGGGAGTGAGTTCCCCAAGCAGACCTTCTATTTTGTACGTGTGGATATAGCCTCCAAGAAAACTCCGGTGGTATCCAGCACACCAGACACAGCTGCTTTTAGGATGTTCAGGATGAGGTACATTTGACTTATTAATTTGTTTTCCTTTGTATTTGTGAACTTTTAGGTAATCATTGGGAAGCTGTATATTGTCGACTTATCTTTTGAAATAAATTATGCAGAAATATAAATTAGTTTCTTGACCTGGTCACATATTGTCTCCCCCTCTATCTGTGTTTTTTAAATTTTCTATCATCGTGTATATTATTTGTGTAATAAAAATGAATTTAAAAGCATACCAGTTTTGATTCCTCTCCTTAGGACTCCGTGGGTTTTTTGATTTCCCCACCACTCATTCTTCTCTGCTGACGCTAATAGAAGCAAGCATGCCACTGATCACAATGTCTGTGTGAGACCACAGTGGCCTGAAGAAGGATCGCGTGCCCTCAGGGCATGCTTGGATCTAATGGGGCAGGACTGGAGAACATGTTTGTGGGCTGGTGGATGTTTTGGAAACTGTCTACCCAACTGATCTGTATTGTGTATAAAAACAATAATTTTCCAGGCAGGGCTTTTTGTTGTTGTTATTGTTATTGTCTGTCAAGCTCAGCGGTGGCTCAGCGTGAGCTCGGCGATGACAAGAGTAGTTGACAATTGGGATAGAATAGGGAACGGCTCACCTCTGATAGGCTGGCTCTATGGGAGGCTGGGGGTTTGTGTAGCAGAAACATGATCATCGGAAATGCAATTTCACCCATGCAAAATAGATGCCATACCCGGGGCTGGCTGGCTTCTCTCCCTTCGAAGGATAAATTAAGCTGTTTATTCTTGTGCTACTTACTAGCTCTGCCTGTCCTGATTTCCACCACCCAGAATACGGAAAGTTGGTGTCTGAAGTTCTCTGAGTCATCACCATGTCCCGAAATTAACGTTATTTCTCATGAGTCTTTATTCTGTCTCTTAGTCTATGGGGAAATATGACACAGGGGGCTTCTTCTTTTTTTTGAGTTACAGTACTTCAGAGCAGAGCACAGAGGGAGACAGAAATGCCAGCAAACTTACTCTATAGGTCAAGTTCCATGACCCTGGGCTTTTCCAGCCAGGTCAGGGACTTCATTGTTCAGCTGTTAGTTTTTTTTTTAGGAAAGAAACTTTTGATCTCAAAAGAGGTGTTTCCAAGTATTCAACACCACTATCTAACCTGAGTCAGAACTGGCGTTCACGCATGTGACTAACCTGACCTTCTGTCGTTCTCATTGGCTTGTGGGGAAGAGGAACTTCTGCTGGCTCAGTGGCCCTGACTGCCTCACGGCCATTACTCTTGGGACGTTCTCTGTCCTGCTGGTATCTCTGCGTGCCCTGCCCCACCTGTAACCTCTGCTGGCTTCTGCTCCTCACCACCAGTGTCGCCAGGGTTGCTTTCTTGTTCACTTACTGTCTTGCTTGCTCTTGCTGCTCGGGCCATGCTCGGGCCAGCGATGTGCTCCTGCCACTTTGCACTGGTGTTCTCGGGCCACCAGCCTTTGCTTGGTGTGGCTGGTCCTGTGTGTTGCTGTGTTGTACCATCGCCCAGACCCCTTCGCGTGCTGTTGCCGTTGGCGAATGCTCTCCCTCCCCGTGGACTTCCCCTTGTTCTAAACGCTGACGTTGTGCCTGTCATCTATGAGGAAGTGGCACCTTGAAGTTCCCTTGGGCCACTGCTATGCTCCCAACTCCTCAGCCTCTGGATACGTCTGGAGAACGTGGCACACCCAGGGAAAGACGGGGTGGCGCAGCGGTTAATAGCACAGGCTCCGGAGCCGCTGCCTGGGTTTTAACCCCGGCTCTGCTCCCTCCCATCCGCGGGACCTTGGGCAGTTTCTCCGTCTCTCTGTGCTTGTCTCCTCATCTGTGAAATAAGGATGACACCAGTGCGTCTCCTTCACAGCGTCATGAGAGTAGTGTTTGGCGCATGGACATATTTAAGACATGTTAACTATTATTATTACTCTGCTCGTCATGTTATTGAACACTTACTCCTACACTTCTCCGTTTCCAGTGATTCTTTTAGTCCTGTCAGTAGAAAAATGACCTTCTAGTTTCCTTCATTTTATTTTCTCAGAGGACTTCTCCAGCAGAGTGATCGGAGCCCCAGGGATGCAGCAGTGTTAGCTTTTCCTGCACGGGTCTCTTTGTCCTCCAGGTGAACACTGTCCATCTCAGCAGCCACCAGCCACACGTGGTTATTGGGCCCCGGAAATGGGGCTAGTCTGAATTGAGATGTGCTGTAAATAGAAACCACATACTGGAATTCAAAGACATAGTATGAGAAAAAGAATGTAAAATATCTTATTTATAATTATGTTGATTACATGTTGAAATGATAATGTTTTGAATATAGTGGGTCAAAGGAGATATATTGTTAAAATGAATGTTTCTTTTTAATTGTCTTTTTTTTTGAGAAAGGGTCTCACTCTGTTGCCCTGGTTAGAGTGCCATGGCATCAGCCTAGCTCACAGCAACCTCAAACTGCTGGGCTCAAGCGATCCTCCTGCCTCAGCCTCCCGAGTAGCTGGGACTACAGGCATGCACCACCACGCCCAGCTAATTTTTCTGTTTTATGTGGAG
>NW_012144300.1:4181985-4183737 GCF_000956105.1 Propithecus coquereli
TTTATTTGTTTGTTTGTTTGTTTATTTATTTATTTATGAGGCAGAGTCTCCCTCTGTTGCCCTGGCTAGAGTGCCGTGGCATCAGCATACCTCACTCACTGCAAGCTCAAACTCCTGGGCTCCAGCGATCCTCTTGCCTCAGCCTCCTGAATAGCTGGGACTACAGGCATGTGCCACTATGCCCAGCTAATTTCTTTCTAATTTTGTAGAGACAAGGGTCTCGCGTTTGCTGAGGCTGAGCTCGAACTCCTTACCTCAAGTGATCCTCTTGCCTCGGCCTGAAATTGTCTTATTTTTAAATGTTCATGATGATTACATCTTTCTTTTGTAGCAAAAAAAAAAAAAATGTTCTATAGAATAGCATTAAATGAGAAGCTCCTTTTTGGATGAAACCTTAAATAGATGACTGGATCTATAGTAACCTCCAGCAGCTTGACTTGATTGTAACTCAAGTAGCAATAACATATGTGGAGGGAAGATGTTTGACCTCAGGGCCTCTATATGTTCTAAAATTTGCAATTTTGTGTCGATATTTTAAAAATGTGTTACCTGCATACAGTTTTTTCCTTTCCTGAAACTCTGAAAAGCACCCAGGGATTAAACTCTATTTTAATGAGGCCAGCAAATGGTCATGCATGCAACCTTGGTGGTTATAGCAAGTGCAAGTATGATGTTTATAACAAGAAATGCTAACAGTGAGTGATGACGAATACTGTTGTTGTAATGAATGTACTGTTTTATTTCTTTTGCTTTCAGGACATGAGATGGCAATCCTTGCAAGAATTTCTAAGCAATGAGTTTTTTCGAGTGTATCATATGATTCTGATGATGGATTTCTAGTGAAAAAAATATTTTAACAAGTGCCAACTACGAAGCTGGCTTTAAGGGAGTTATGGTGAGGACCTAAAACCTCCTTTGGTCGGGGGCTACTTTTTGTTTCTTCCAATGGGGGTTGCTGATGGTAAGAAAGGTACAGAGGCTGACAGACATTTCCAGTAGGCCTGGGGGTGACTGTCCCCTCCTGCCCACACCCCACCCTAGTTAGTGTTAGTTCCGGTTATTGATTAGCTGGCTAGATGGGAGGAATGACTGGATGTGCACTAATATAATAGCTAATATTTCTATAGTACTTTGGCTTCCACATGCATTATTACAGTTAATCCTTTTTGCAACCTTGTGATTATTACTATTTAGAAACGAGGAAGGCCGGGTGAGGTGGCTCATGCCTGTGATCCTGGCAATCTGGGAGGCTGAGGTGGGAAAATCACTTGAGGTCAGGAGTTCAAGACCAGCCTGAGCAAAAGGGAGACCCTGTCTTTACAAAAAACAGAAAAAATTAGCCAGGTGTAGTTGTGTGTGCCTGTAGTCCCAGCTACTTGGGAGGCTGAGACAGGAGGATCACTTGAGCCCAGGAGTTTGAGGTTGCAGCGAGCTAAGATCATGCCACTGTACTCTATCTCAAAAAAAAAAAAAAAAAAAAAAAAAGGAAAAGAAAAAGGAAAGAAATGAGGAAAATGACTTAACTCAGTATGGAGGAGGTCTCTAAGTGGCACAGCTGAGATTTGAACCCAAGACTCTGACACCAAATCCTATTCTTTTCCATAATTTTCTGCTGGTTGGAGTCTCATTCGGGAAAACAATGCTACATACTATTTGGACAGAAATTTCCTGGATTAAGTTGACATAATTAGCTTTTATGGATGGAAAGGTAATGAAATAGATATTTCTTTTATTAATACATTGTATATTTTA
>NW_012144300.1:4187422-4190770 GCF_000956105.1 Propithecus coquereli
AGTAGCTGGGACTACAGGCATGCACCACCACGCCCAGCTAATTTTTCTGTTTTATGTGGAGACAGGGTCTTGCTCTTGCTCAGGCCAGTCTCCAACTCCTGACTCAAGCAATACTCCTGCCTTGGCCCCCCAGAGTGCTAGGATTACAGGCGTGAGTCACCGATCCCAGCCTTTTTAATTGTTCTTAATGTGGCTGCTAGAAAAAAAATTTTTTTTATTGTGGTAAAATATACATAACAGTTTGTCATTTTAACCACTTTTGTTAATTTCAAAATATTAAGGGTGTGCAGGTGTTTTTGGTACATGGATAGCTTTAATAATGCTTAAGTCAGGGCTATCAGTGTGCCCATCACCCAAATAGTGGTTGTTATACTTGTTAGGTAGGTTTTTACCCCTCCCCGCCTTCCCTCTTCTCCCCCCTCCTCCCTACTCCCTTCTTGATTTCCAGTGGCTTCTGTGTGCTCATCGATTAGTTACAAATTATCAGAGAGTACACATGCGGTACATTCTAACCATTTTTAAGTATACAGTTCAATAGTATTGAATAGATTTGTATTGTTGTACAACCATCACCACCATCCATCTCCACCACGTTTCATTTTCCCATCTGAAATTCTATACCCATGACACAACTCCCCAGTCCTCCTGCCTCCAGGCCCTGCCCACCACCATTCTATTTCCTGTCTATGAATTTGGCTACTCTAGGTACTTCATAGAAGTGGAATCTGTCAAGAGAAAGAATTACAACAAATTTAGTTTAAAGATCTAATTGCCTTTTATTTATGATTCTGGAGTTGGGCATCACCTTATTCTATAAAACAGAGTGGATGTTCTGACGAGCTGAGCAGAAGAGGTTGGCCTTGTAGGCAGAAAAGAGGTGAAGAAAGCAGAAATAAAGAATAATAAGTGGGCCGGACGTGGCGGCTCACATCTGTAATCCTAGCACTCTGGGAGGCCAAGGCAGGAGGATTGCTTGAGGGCAGGAGTTTAAGACCAGTCTGAGCAAGAGTAAGACCGTGTCTCCACATAAAACAGAAAAAATTAGCCGGGTACGGGGACACGCTCGTACAGTCCCAGCTACTTGGGAGGCTGAGGCAGGAGGATCCCTTGAGCCCAGGAGTTGGAGGTTGCTGTGAGCTAGGCTGATGCCACGGAACTCTAGCCCGGGTGACAGAAAGAGACTGTCTCAAAAAAAAAAAAACTGGTAAGTGGAGTGGTCGTATGTTACTTTGCTTACAGGGGTAAAACAGAGGAAATTTCCTTATCATGTGGGCTCAGGTAAACTGGGCTCCTTCTGATTGGTTGCTGTGAATCTCGTGTGTGTGTGTGTGTGTGTGTGTGTGTGTGTGTGTGTGTGTGTTTAAATTGGTCCATTTCAGAGTTCAGTTTGATTATGTGGCAACTAGTATGTGTGACTCAATTCTGATTTGGTCTGGTCTGCTGGGGGCCCAGTGTAGGAGCTCAATACAAACAATGGGCTCCCATAAACTTTGTTTAACAAATTAAACAATATTTATCCTTTTGCGACTGACTCATTTCACTTTGCATAATATCCTCAAGGTTTATCCATGTTGTAGCATGTGTCAGACTTTCCTTCCTTTCTAGGGCTGAGCAAAGTTCTGTCACATAATCATATACCACATTTTGTTTATCCATGGAAGTTAGGTTGTTCCCATCTTTTGGCTACTGTTAATAGTGTAGAAAGTTTTAAATTACATATAGGGCTGCAGTATATTTCTTTTCTTTCCTTTCCTTTTTTCTTTTCTTGTCTTTTTTCTTTCTTTCTTTTTTTTTTTTTTTGAGACAGGGTCTTGCTCTGTTGCCCTGGCTAAAGTGCAGTGGCATGATCCCAGTTCCCCGCAACCTCAAACTCCTTGGCTCAAGTGATCCTCCTGGGCTGGGCATGGTGGCTCATGCACTCTGGGAGGCTGAGTCAGCAGGATTCCTTGAGCCCAGGAGTTCGAGGTTGCTGTGATCTAGGCTGACACCACTGCACTCTATCCAGGGCAACAGAGTGAGTCTCTGTTTCAAAAAAAAGAAAAAAAGGGATCCTCCTGCCTCAGCCTACCTGCTGCCTCAGCCTCCCCAGTATCTGGAACTACAGGTACATGCTGCCATGCACAGCTAATTTTTCTATTTTTTGTAGACATGGGGTCTTGCTGTGTTGCCACTGCATCCAGCCTGCATTATATTTCTATTTGACAGTGCTGCAATAGGGTGCTAATAAATTGCCAAAGGGCGACATTGGATTTTCTTCCAATAAATGCCTGGAAACACTGCCCTCGTTTACCCCTCAGGCCTACTGTTGACCTAGCTTGTTGGCTATGTGCCATCTTCCTCCGTGGACGCTCTCCCAGGGTTCCTGCCACCCTTTCTGCAGTATGGATTCTCTTAGGCCCTTTCCCTGTGTTTGCCTTTGTCTGCCCCCAACTTTGGTTACAGTGGAAATTATTCTCAGTAATCCCTACAAGTTCAGTAACTGGGGGTGGAGGGCAAGTGAGAAGGATTTTTATCTTCTCCCTCGGTGTCAGAGACCCTGGCCTTGACTCTGACCTGGACGGGGGCAGAGCTGTATTTGAGCCCGAGGTAGGAAGGGTGGAGTCTTAAACTCCATTTCGTGGATTAGAACAGCAGTCCCCAACATTTTTGGCAACAGAGACCGGTTTCATGGAGGACACTTTTTCCATGGATGGGGTGGGAGGGGGGAGTGCATGTGGTGTTGGGGCGAGCTCAGGCGGTGATGTGAGCGATGGGGAGTGGCCGTAAATACAGATGAAGCTTTGCTCACAGGCTCACCTCCTGCCGTGCAGCCAGGTTCCTAAGTTTCATGGAAGACAATTTTTCCACAGATGGGGGGGGTGGGGTGGGAGGATGGGCATGGAGCTCAGGAGGTCATGGAAGGCCTGGTTTCTAACAGCCACGGACTGGTACCAGCCGAGCCCCCGGGGGTTGGGGACCGCAGGTTTAGCAGACTCACTTGGAGGATGAGGGACTTTTCCAAGGGCATGCAGCAGGCATGAGTCTTTTGACTCCAGCACTGGAATAAAATCCTTTTTGAAGGTGACTCGCCCAAAGGAATTTACCATGTTATTTTTGTTACATAAAGCAGTGTTACTTTGGGCTAAGGTTCTTTGATTTCTGAAAAGGCTTCATAGCCCACTTTGGTCACAACTAAAGGTGATCAGAACTATGAAGGGAGCCCAGTGTCATTTCTAATTGTTGGATGGGTAAGGACTGGAATCAGGTCTCAGCCTTACAAGTCCTCTTTGGTTTCAGGGACTTCAGCAAATCTTCGTAGATAAATGTGCATTGCCCTCTTCCCCAAGCATTTCTAATACGGATGGAGAA